>NC_057392.1:68881988-69181988 GCF_019320065.1 Cervus canadensis
AAAAAAATTAAAAAAAAAATAATAATAAATTAAAAAAAAAAAAAACAAAAACTTCCTAGCTATAAAATGGTAACAATCAGCTTTAGTACATTGACATTCAAGCATACCATGCTCTCTTCTTTGAACTGTATGCCTTAAAAACACAGAAAAATCCATTTGCCAAAACAAAAAATAACAAACATCATTTTAATAATAAAAGGTATAGTTAATAATCTGGCCAGGTTTCAATATTTATCAGGAGCATTCCGTTTTTGTTTTTTTTTCTGCTGACTATAGGTGCAATAAATTTACTTTTAGTTAAGAAACTAAAAAACAAACCAAAATGAAACAATCAACCAAAAAAACCAAAGTAAGCGTAACTCGGGGCTTCTCTGGTGGCTCAGACAGTAAAGAATCTGCCTGCAATGTGAGAGGTGGGCTTCAATTCCTGGGTTGGGAAGATCCCCTGGAGAAGGGAACAGCACCTGATGCGAAGAACTGACTCATTTGAAAAGACCCTGATGCTGGGAAACACTGAGGGCAGGAGGAGAAGGGGACGACAGAGGATGAGATGGTTGGATGGCATCACCGACTCAATGGACATGAGTTTGAGTAAACTCCGGGAGTTGGTGATGGACGGGGAAGCCTGGCATGCTGCAGCACATGGTGTCGCAAAGAGTCGGACATGACTGAGCAACTGAACTGAACCCACTCCAGTATTCTTGCTGGAAAAATCCCATGCACAGAGGAGACTGGTGAGCTACAGTCCATGGGGTCTCAGAGGTCCCAGACCTTGACCTATGATTTCCAATCTGAAGGTCTTAGCACCTATTTCCTACAACTGAATCAGCGTTCCTTCCTATCATAGAGGCTACAAAGCTGAAGCATTTTGGTAAAAATAAACTCAAAGGTGATTTCCTCCACAAAGTCTTCTCTAACGCTTCAGCTGGAAATTATCTCTGACTTATTTAAATACTTTATATGTACTCCTCATAAGGTAATTATAGTCTAATCCCTATTGTCCTAGGGAGTTGGTGACGCAGTGGTAAAGAATCTGCCTGCCAATGCAGGAGATACAGGAAAGGCAGGTTTAATCCCTGGAAGATCCCCTGGAGGAGGAAATGGCATCCCACTCCAGTATTCTTGCCTAGAGAATCCCTTGGACAAAGGAGCCTGGCGGGTTACAGTCCATGGATTCACAAAGGGTCAGACATGAGTGAGCACACACATCTACTGTCCCTACTTTTCTTATTGTTGAAACCAGAGATCTCAGTCTGGTACCCTATGAACTAAACCCAGTGTGCAAATGAATTTTGCTTAGCCCAAACATTTGTTTCATATAAAAAAATATAAAATCATTTAAATCATGAATTTTTGGCTTCTCTTGGAAATACTGGGTCCAGATAAAAACAGCAGGCTGGAACTCAGAAGGGGTCACCCCAGTTTGCCTCTTAGGCCACTTCACTCATTTGTATTAAGTACCAAGCCCAGGTGGGCATTTGAATACAATGCAATACTTAGTCAAAACTTTGGTATTCTTGAGGCAGCATCCTCTTAATCATCTTTACAGACTGCAACAGGCATTTAGTAATCTGTAGCTGTTGTTATCCTTTCGTGTGCCTTTCCATTCCTAATCTGGTTCTCCTTTTACATTTGACTCTGACACCTCCTCTCCAGCAGGTTGCCAACATCCTGGGGCTGAATGCAACAGCAGCATCTGAGGTAATCAGGGTCAGGTTTCTGACTTCTTCCACATACCCCGTGGAATGGAGTTTTCTGTTTGGTCAGCTCAGATCCTTTCCTCTTTCTTCTGACACTCCAACAATCTTTCAGGAACTACTCATCCCCACCCTCAGTCCTTCTGGTTGTCTATCTGCCCCCCAGGAGCATTCTTTATTTAAGCAAAAATAGTAAAAATTATATACTTTTATTTATAAACATTTATTAAGTTCCAACTATGTGTCAGTGGTTTTTTCTGTTAAATTATTACTTGTGCCAGTTATCTTTTAAACTATTACTTGTTCATCTGATCATTCATTACACACATACACATAAAACTGCTTTCATGGCAAGGTACTATTACAGTATTGTGTAGCAGTGAGCAATATAAATACAATTTGTTCTCCCATGGAGCGTATATTATAGCAGGTGAGAAAAACTTCAAACAAGTAGTGGTGTGCATGCTAAGACGCTTCAATCATGACCGACTCTGAGACTGTGGACTTGGCTTGCCAGGCTCCTCTGTCCTTGGGGATTCTCCAGGCAAGGATACTGAAGTGGGTTGTCATGCCCTCCTCCAGGAGATCTTCCCAACCCAGGGATCACACCAGTATCTCTTATGTCTCCTGCATGGGCAGGCGGGCTCTTTACCACCCGGTGCCACCTGGGAAGGCCAAAACAAGTAGTCAATTAAGTCATTATTTAATAATCGTGGTAGATTCAACAACAAAGAAGAATAGAGAGTCAAAAAAAGACTTTAAAACAAGAGGATTCTGAATGGTCAGGAAGGCTTCTGAGGAACCAACATTTTCACTGAGCTTTAAAGAATACGTCATTATCCACTGGGTGAAGGAAGATGAGACAGGGTTCAGTGGGTGCAGAAAGTTGTCAGAATGGTAGGAATGGAGTATCCCAAAGTCCTGAGACAGAAAGAAACCTGGAACAATGAAAGGCACTTAGGAGGAGAGTGGCGCATTAGTAACGCTGGAGAGGCAGCAGGGCTTATGTTCTGCAGGGCATCTTGGGATACGTTAAACACTTGATCATTACCCTAAGAACTATAAGATATAATTAAACTGCATTAAATTAAAACAACATAGAGTTTTAAGTAAGGCAGGGACATGATAGATCTCTGTTTTCAAAAGTTCACTTTGGCTGCAATACAGTGGCTAGATTAATGCAGAGAGTTCAGTGAGCATCAACCACTGCAGATTTTAACCCAGGCAAGAAATGTAAGTCACTTGAACTGAGGTGGTAACAATGAGAACCGGAAATAGGCAAAGCAAGGAAGATTTGGAAACTAAAATTTATAACTAAGATAAAGAAGATGAAAAAAGACAGATGTCCAGCATATTTTCTCATTTTCTGACTCAAGCAAAGGTTGAAAAAGTGCACCATTTACTGAGACAGAACACAAGAGGAAGGCTGGCTATGAAGGAGTGTGTGTGTATGTGGTGTATGTAAGAGGGGAGAAGAAAGGTATACTTTATTTAGTTACAGACATGTTAATCTGGAAACATGTATGAGATGCCTCCGAAATGGAAATATAAAGCTGGCTCGTGAATCTCTGAGCCTGCTGTTTAGAATTGGGGCCTCATCCGTTTACATCCAGGAGTTATTGGTCTTGAGAAACTCTCACATTAAATGGTCATATTTGAGGAGACAAGCCTGCAGGGAATTCTGAACGAAGAAATGAGAGTGATAGGAAGAAAAGATGAAGAAAAAAGAAAGTAGTCGGTGAGGTCAAATGCTGCTGAGAGATCAACAATAAAGAGGACTGAAAGATGTTATTTGATAAAATGTATTTTGGTGCAGAGTTGATGTGAAGCCACACTGGAGTGGTTTGAAGAGTGAGAAAAGAAGACAGGGAAACTTGGATGTAAACAGGTCTTTTTTAACCTCGGGCTGTGAATGGCAGCAGACTAGTGTGAGAATGAATGTGAGGTCAAGAGATTTCAAGGGTCCTCATACTATCGGAACACTTGAACCACAAGATATGCATTTTACAAACTACATTTTTTTCTCTTTTTAGGCTATATTTTGAGTTATTGAAGCTGATGGAAAAAATAAGTTTGAAATAAATTTGATGTAAAGGAAATCAAAATACTATTTCTGGAAATGAAGCACATGTATGAGCTATCAGTTTAAAAGTCTTGGAATAGGTTCCACATGTTTCTTCATGAATTCAGCAAGTGTTGTATAAATAGGTCCTATATTATGTATGAATAAACACATATATGGATTATACATTTCCTGTAGTCTCCAGATGATAATTCTGAAATTAAAATGTTTGCCCATAGTGGAGTGAAAAAAAGCCAAATTAGAAACTGCACTGACCACTGCTGGTTGTCAGTATCTTCTGGAAGAGGAATTATCAGTAACTGAAGTCAACTACATTTCTTATAATTAAGATTAATTGGCAGTTTACAACACATATGCACCATTATAGGCCTCCTAATTATCACGTTTCTGATGTTGCTATTTTCCTGTTTTGCTGCCAATAACTCTTTGTGTGTTATTTCTTCTCTTCAGTGAGCAAAGGAAACAAATTGTCTTCAATGGGGAATAACAAGTGAAGGAGAAAGAACCCCAGCCAAGACTGCCTTCTAGATACACATTCAGAATTTCCCATGGAAAGATATCATAAAGTGAAAATTATCAAGTATCAGATTTACAGTGCTGATCTATGTACCACCTTTGGAAATGGCGTTAAGTATTTCAGGATAATTAGAGACTGGTAAACCAACAAATTAATAAACTATCCCCAGGTGGCCTCAAAAAGATAATGTGGTTCCTACAAAGTGACAAGCGTTCCCAGGGAGAACAGCATGCACTAGGAATGTCTGCTTCTGTAACAACTAAGTAGGCCAAATTGATCAACAATCTTAAAATATAAGTGAAAACAAATGGTTTAATTCAAAAAGTAAAATATTTTACACATTATTTTTAGGTAAAGCATATTTATAGAAATCTTTCTCATGGGCAATTTTGCTTTTATAAATTATCAGATGACAAGAATAAGCCTTTGCACATTATCTCATGCTGTTCAGTATTTGGCTTGAAGCCCAGGAGAGGGTCATGCCTTTATAATGATGGAAAATGCAACTATAAAACAGACAAGGAGTTTAGAAAGTACCACTAAGCAAAGAGAAAATGAGGTTCATTGCTTTACACACAGTAGGCACTCAGAAAATATTTGCAATTAGATTTGTTCTACTCATTGCCACATTGCTTAATTCTTATATATTTACTTAAGTAGGCTTTAACCAAGATTTTAAGTATCCAAGTTGTTGTGTAAAGGCCTTAATAGCTATGAAGCTTCAGGCTAGTCATTTGAGGTCCTTAAGTGTCAATTCTCTCATTGTAAACAGGGTTATTTTTATAAATATAATATGTACATATAATTATATTATACATATATATAATGTATATATACAAACATCCATATCTTCTTGCATGTTAATTATGGGAAAAAGGAGATACTATACACAAGCTTCATAAATTGTAAAAGGTCTATAAAATTATATATAATTACTAAATACAATGTAATTCATGCATAATTCAGCTTTAGTTTATATAACTACAACAAAGAGCAACTCAAATATAAGTAGGCTCTAAGACTTGAAGTGCATTTTAGCTTCTGCTGCTAATCTGCTCACTGCTTCCTCTAAATGTTTTAACATGAAACCTCTCTGTGAAGGTCACGTAAGAACTTATAAGTACTGCCAGGGGAGAGGATGTAGATTAAAATTCAGTGATGTGTGGCATTTGCTATTTCTCTTTCCCAGTTGTTCTACACTTAGTATTTATAATCTGTACCAAATTATTAATACCCCTCCTGCAGGTGACTTAATTCATAGAAAAAAAAAACACCATATATTTTCCAGTACAGAATAAACTTAAATATTTGGCAACACATACACACACTATACTTGAAACATATGTGGGCACATGAAAAAATATTAGCTAGAAAAGCTTATAGCCCTCTTGTGAAAAACCAAGAATTGTAATAACATCAGAGTAGTAGTTCATATTCCTGGGAAGCATTTATTAAATACATGACTTGACATGACACAAACTTCAAATCAACTTAATTTGTGTCATTTAAGATTCACACACGAATAAAGGTATCACATCTCACTGAAATTACCCCCTTTAGACCTGGAGATTTATTTATATACTTTAAGAGATTTTGAGATATAAGATCCTCTCCTCCCAACTCTCTAGGAAAACTGCCAAGGACAAGCTTAATGTTTATGGCTAAAAAAATTAATAATCACTTCTGAACATTGAAGAATAGAAATCCACTCTTGATAATACAGTTTGATTCCTGTCGAAATGAACTACTTATCACTGGAAAAGTTTCAACTTGCAAAAATATTTGTAGAAAAATTATTACAGTATGAGTTAAAATATAAAGTCATTAAGTGTCTGGCAACCTCAAAGTCTAGGTCCTGACAGGTATTATTAAATCAAGAATTAATGAAAGGATACAATGGTGCCATCTGTCATGGACTTGCAAACTGGGGTTACTCAGACTCACTGTCTGATTATTACAGGGCTATGACTCTACTAAGGCGTGAGGGTGCCCTGGGCAGCTGTTGTTCAGTCACTAAGACATAGCCAACTCTTTGTGACCCCATGGACTGCAGCAGGCCAGGCTCTCCTAAGGCATGAGGGTGCCCTGGGTAGGCTAGCCATCTGGAACTCTTCCAGTCAATAGTCTTTAAAGATTCTTCAGCATTTAATTAATGAGTCAGGAGGAAGCCAACTTTCTTCTGATAAAAACTGTATAAACTGTATCTATTCTTTACACTAATTTGAGAATTTTTTCTATGCATTCAACATAAAAAACTAGTATTTTAAAATTGTCTTCCATTCACATTTTTTTTTCACATTTCTCAAAGCTGGACAAAATCTAACATTGGAAATCACTAACTATAGTGGTAAAATAAATAGCATATAGTAAACAGAACTACTGTCATATGATAAAGGAAAGCTTCTAAGTGAGAGAATTAGGTGGGGAAAGTCCCCTCCAATTTTGGACTTTGGGTTTTGTTTTTATTTGCTTGCTTATTTTTAATATTTTCTAGGTTCTTACAAAATAGATAGTAATAGTCTTATTACTAGACTTCGAAGTCATCTTATTTCCTATTCACAAGTCTGAAATATCTATCTGGAAGAGTTAAACCTGGAGCACGTCAGCTGGGAAGGTGGGTACATACTCTAATGAGAAATGCAACAGATATTGTCTTTGGTGTCCACCACAAATCAAGCTTTGTAACTGATGTTGGAATAAACAAGAACCTCCATGAAACGCACAGTACAGCAAGAAAATAAGAACCTTCATGACACTCACAGTATAGCAAGAAATAGAGACAAGGAGAGAACATAAATAAGGCTTTCGGAAGGAACAATGACAAAGTCAGAAAACAAAAGTCCTTTGTCTAGAGAAAATGTATTTAATGGAGAACAGTGCCCTCACAGCACTGTAAAACTTTCTTTTTCTGCTATTTTGGAAGTACTTGGTACTCTTTACTAAAAAAGATGAAAAAACAAAATAAGAAAAGATGAGAAAAAGGAAAAAAAAAAAAACCTGCTGGTAGAGTAACAGAAGCCCCAGGACTTCAAAATCTCAGTGTTGGATTAGGAAGGGATTTAGTAATTAATAAAGATTAAAAGACATCTAGTTAAAACAAGAAATCGTATTTCTTTAACTCTTACTGTAATTAAGTATATATTCTGTTTAAACATGAGTAATATTAATAGCTATATCAATCTATTTTTACCTATTCTCACAAAGAAAATTCTTTTATTGTTTCCTCTGCCAGCCACATTTATGTTCATATTTCAAACTCACAACCAAAGCATCTCTGTTAATTGTGATGAGATAACATCTGAATGGCTAAACAGTCTGTCCTTGACTGAAGAATCCACATAGCTAATCTCTCCACTGCTCATGATTTCAATGCATCACAGGTTTTTCAATGTTTGGTTAAAAGTATTCATTTATTTGATATCTATCACCTAGTTGCTTCCAATTTTCAGCAAAATACAGACGAATAAAATTTAGTACATGTGTACATATCTTCAATTTAGTCCCGTTCACCTGCAGCATATGCTACCTTCTTGATGAATATAAATTTCAATACTTTGTATGCTTACATAAAATTACATTTTTATTTTTATCAAATGGGAAAGTATTTATTGATCTAAACTTTATCTGTCCCCAGTATCCCAGAATACTCTAGAAGTCTGCTACTGAAACTTCTTGAACCAGCAGGCGTTATTTTAAAGTCCATAACACAGAAACCCAGGCCCACCCAAGACTTCTGAAGCAAAATCTTCTTGTGAAAGAATCTTCAGGTAATTTATATGTACATTAAAATTTATGAAAAACAGTTCTAAGAACTTTGTGAGTATTGTTACAGATGAGCAATTACCAAGACATTTTACAACTGTCTCAATTGCCAGGTTAAGATAACTACTGAGGGACTGCAAGCAGTGATGGTTATGGGCTAAAAAAATAAAATAACATTACAATTTCAATAAAGGAGGGAGTTTAGTTTAGCTCAAATTTTGTGTTAAATCAAAATTTACTATACAGCATGACAAAAAAATTTAAGTGAAGGTGCACCTAATTACAGACTACTTAAATAGTTGATGGCAATTCAGGTCAGTAATTTGCTCTTTATTGCAAAGTGTTAAGTTAAGGACTGGACAGTGGTAAAGATGAGGGATGAAAGAGTACATATCCTACACAAGCAAAGACAGGAACTACATCTTTGCATCTAGATACTCAGAACAATACAGACACACCATAGGCGATCAATAAAGGACCGGTTAATGAACATAGAATGACAAACATATGGTCTCTATTCTCAAAGACAGAGAACAGAATCCTTTTAGGAAGAAATATAAGAAGAGGCATGAAAATGTAAAAATCCAAGTATAACTAGTAGCACAAAATCCATGGAAGTTGAGAGGAGGTGAAAAAAAGCATAGAGACATCTGTCTAATAAAAAAAGAGTCTAGAATTGTGAACTTTGAAATTGGAGGGAAACAATCACTTTTATAGCCAAAATCTGCAACATGGAGAAATAACAAAATGGCAGAAAGGTAATTAATTAAGTAATGAAAACAAACTTTATTGGAATTCATTGTAAATGAGGAGGGAAAGTATGGTGAGGAGAAAAATGGAAAGGGCAAAAGAGAAAGAGTAAAAATAAGTAGGGCTGAACCAACACCAAACTGGGACAAGGAAAGACACTTCAAAGGAAAGATAGGGTACACGAAGAGCTGTCATAAATAATGTAGGTGCTACAAAAAGAAGGGACACAATATTTCTTGATTGCTATCCAGAGACAAGGAAAAGCCTGCCATGGGATCAAGGAAAAGTTAATTAAAAGTTAAATGGCAGGCAAAATATGTACTCTGTAACTAAGAAAATGTGTCTGGGTTTTTTGTACCAAGTATAAAGAAAAAGGAGTTGTATGTAAAACTAACTAAAATCTCAATCGCCGCTTTATGCCAAAGATGGCTGTTGTAACAATAATAGAGTGGAGTTAAGTTCACTATAGAATTCTGTTTATCCAGAAGATCGTGTACTACCTTTGTAATTAAATTATCTTCTGATGGTATAGACGTAAAACATCTACATAGGCAAAAACCATCATCAACCCACTGATCTTCTAGCAGAGTCTCAGAAGCAAGGCACAGTTTTAGAGTCTATATCAGATAAAAAGAAAGAGCCTGCAGCAGTGTCTCAATCCTTGGGTCATTTCTGGCTAGGTAACTATAAAAGAAATTATGACTGCACTTCACTGGTAATAAATATAACCAGATAATGATTCTCCTCATTGTTCAGTTGCAGAAAGGCAATGCCAAAGAATGCTCAAACTACCGCACAAATGCACTCACCTCACACTCTAGCAAAGTAATGCTCAAAATTCTCCAAGCCAGGCTTCAGCAATACGTGAACCGTTAACTTCCAGATGTTCAAGCTGGTTTTAGAAAAGGCAGAGGAACCAGAGATCAAATTGCCAACATTCACTGGATCATCAAAAAAGCAAGAGAGTTCCAAAAAAAACATCTATTTCTGCTTTATTGACTATGCCAAAGCCTTTGACTGTGTGGGTCACAATAAACTCTGGAAAATTTTGAAAGTGATGGGAATACCAGACCACCTGACCTGCCTCTTGAGAAACCTGTATGCAGGTCAGGAAGCAACAGTTAGAACTGGACATGGAACAAGAGACTGGTTCCAAATAGGAAAAGGAGTATATCAAGGCTGTATATTGTCACCCTGCTTATTTAACTTATATGCAGAGTACATCATGAGAAATGCTGGGCTGGAGGAAGCACAAGCTGGCATCAAGACTGCTGGGAGAAATAGCAACACACTCAGATATGCAGATGACACCTCCCTTATGGCAGAAAGTGAAGAAGAACTAAAGAGCCTCTTGATGACAGTGAAAGAGGAGAATGAAAATGTTGGCTTAAAGCTCAACATTCAGAAAACTAAGATCATGGCATCTGGTCCTGTCACTTCATGGCAAATAGATGGTGAAACAGTAGAAACAGTGGCTGACTTTATTTTTTTGGGCTCCAAAATCACTGCAGATGGTGATTGCAGCCATGAAATTAAAAGACACTTACTCCTTGGAAGGAAAGTTATGACCAACCTAGATAGCATATTCAAAAGCAGAGACATTACTTTGCCAACAAAGGTCCATCTAGTCAAGGCTATGGTTTTTCCAGTGGTCATGTATGAATGTGAGAGCTGGACTATAAAGAGGGCTGAGCGCAGAAGAATTGATGCTTTTGAACTGTGGTGTTGGAGAAGACTCTTGAGAGTCCCTTGGACTCCAAGGAGATCCAACCAGTCCATCCTAAGGGGAATCGGTCCTGGGTGTTCATTGGAAGGACTGATGTTGAAGCTGAAACTCCAGTATTTTGACCACCTGATGAGAAGAGCTGACTCATTTGAAAAGACCCTGATGTTGGGAACGAGTGAAGGCAGGAGGAGTAGGGGACGACAGATGATGACATGGTTAGATGGCATCACCAACTCAATGGACATGAGTTTGGGTAAACTCCGGGAGTTGGAGATGGACAGGGAGGCCTGGTGTGCTGCGGTTTATGGGGTCGCAAAGAATTGGACACAACTGAGCAACTGAACTGAACTGAACCTGGGTATTAATTAAGAAAATACTGTTTTCTCTGCATTCAAAGAGGAAAGCTTCAAATGAAATCCATAATGGTCACTTCCCTAAGTTCATATAATAATCATATATTAAACATTACTTTTATTATGATTATTATTAATATATCTGAAGATGAGTGAAGACTTGAGGTCTCTGGTTATAATTTTAGAGCTCATATTTGCAAGAGTGAGAGGAAGATGGCCGGATATGGGTGTTACATATAGGATGCATTTATTAAGGAGAAAGTCAAATAAAACAAACATACACAATCCTCCTTACTAAGTGAGATGGAAGTGTACTTCTAAAATCCACATGGATTTCTTCCAATTTATAGCATAAGAACATTAAAAAAACATGTTAAACAACAAAAGTTGAAAGTTTAAAACAGTTTATTAGCAAAACCCCCAAGGGCAAAATAAGAGTTTCAAAAACTATTACAGAAAAAGAAAAAAGATAATTTTAAAAAGAAAGACTTAATATATAAAACCAATAATACAAATTAGAAAATTTTAAGTGATTATTATAATATTAATAAAATGGCTAATAAAATAGAATTGAAGTCTTATGGAAAACACTATAAAATAAATAAACATTATATAAATTAAGTACAAAAGAATTTAGAGTATTATGAAATTATAAAAGACACAAGTTTTTAAAAAGCAGGAACTTTAAAATATACCCAGCCAAAGTTCTGTTCTATTTTCAACTCTAGGCTTGAGGTCCCTGATTTAAAAAAAACAACAAATAGCCCATCAAAGAAGAAAGAAAAAATAACACCAAAATTTGAGCTGGAACCCAAAACAGTTTTAGTTCAATCCAAGCAAGTCAGTCAATAAAAACAAAAATAAGAACACTTCAAAGGACTATAATAAAGCTCAAAGACTCTACAATGTAACATTCACAATGTACAGTATATATCTAAAACAGCTCAGCCTATGAAAGACCAAGAAACACAAACTAGTCTCAAGAAAATAATGAAGGCCAATGCTCCAATGATCTTGAGGCTGAAATCAGTAGAATTTAATGAAGTCCTTATCACCATTCACAAAGTAAAGGAAAATATATTCAAATAAAATCAAAGAATTATCAGAAAAAAAGCAACTACTGAAGATAACTAATAAAATATGGAATTGAAGATAAAATATTCGAACTAAAACAATTCATTGCATAGAACACTGGAGACAACAGAGGAAAGAACAGGAAAATCTGAATATAAAATAACAGAAGTTGTACAATCTGAAAAATAGAAAGAAAAATATTTTTAAACAGAGAGCTTTAAGGACCTCAGGGATGATATCTAAAAGGTCTAGTATACATATAAGAGTCTTGAAAGGACTGAAGGACAAAAAAGGGGCACAATATATAACAAGAGTTTATGGCCAAACACTGCACAATTTAGTAAAAGATATAAATTTACCTATTAAAGAAGTTTAGCAAACTACAAGTAGGATATATACAAAAAAGAAAAAACAAAACTAGGCACATAACAATACAAATTATAAACACAAACCTACAAGATAAACAAAAAGTCTTGAAAGGATATACAGAAAAAGGACATATTATGTGCAAGTCAGTTTTCATTCCAGTCCCAATTGAAAGGCAATGCCAAAGAATTTTCAAACTACCTTACAATTGCACTCATCTCACATTAGCAAAGTAATGCTCAAAATTCTCCAAGCTAGGCTTCAACAGTACATGAACCAAGAACCTCCAAATGTTCAAACTGGATTTAGAAAAGGCAGAGGAACCAGAGATCAAACTGCCAACATCTGTTGGATCATAGAAAAAGCAAGAGAATTCCAGAAAAACATCTACTTCTGCTTCATTGACTATGCAAAAGCCTGACTGTGTGGATCACAACACACTAAGGAAAATTCTTAAAGAGATGGGAATACCAGACCACCTGACCTGCCTCCTGAGAAATGTGTATTCAGGTCAAGAAGCAACAGTTAGAACCAGACATGAAACAACAGACTGGTTCCAAATTGGCAAAGGAGTACATCAAAGCTGTATATTGCCACCCTGCTTATTTGACATATATGCAGAGTACATCATGCAAAATGCTAGACTGGATGAAGCACAAGCTTGAATCAAGACTATAGGGAGAAATATCAATAACCTCGGATATGCACATAACACCATCCTTATGGCAGAAAGTGAAGAGGAGAGTGAAAGTGAAAAAGCTGGCTTAAAGCTCAACATTCAAAAAACTAAGATCATGGCATCTGGTCCCATCACTTCATGGCAAATAGATGGGGAAACAGTGGAAACAGGGGCTGACTTTATTTTGGGGGCTCCAAAATCACTGCAGATGGTGACTGCAGCCATGAAATTAAAAGACGCTTACTCCTTAGAAGGAAAGTTATGACCAACCTAGATAGCATATTTAAAAGCAGAGACATTACTTGCCCAATAAAGGTCTGTCTAGTCAAGGCTATGATTTTTCCAGTAGTCATGTATGGATTTGAGAGTTGGACTATAAAGAAAGCTGAGTGCCAAAGAATTCATGCTTTTGAACTGTGGTGTTGGAAAGACTCTCAAGAGTCCCTTGGACTGCAAGGAGGTCCAACCAGTTCATCCTGAAGGAAATCAGTCCTGAATACTGAAGGACTGATGAAGCTGAAACTCCAACACTTTGGCCACCTGATACGAAGAACTGACTCACTGGAAAAGACCCTAATGCTGGGAAAGATTGAAGGTGGGAGAGAAGGGGAAGACAGAGGATGAGATGGTTGGATGGCATCACCAACTCAATCAACATAGTCTGAGTAAACTCCGGGAGATGGTGATAGGACAGGGAAGCCTGGTGTGCTGCAGTCCACGGGGTCACAAAATAGTTGGATGTGACTGAGCATCTGAACTGAACTGATAACTAAATGATGTTTGGGGTAAGGGTAACTTGATCTTTATGGATTCCAGATTTCTTTCTTTTTTTTTTTTTTTTTTGGTGAAGTGATGTAATGTTAACTATAATTAGACTACAATTGGGTTTCCCAGGTGGTGCTAGTGGTAAAGAACCTACCTGCCAAGGCAGGAGACAAGAGATGCAGATTTGATCCTGGAAAATCCCCTGGAGAAAGGCATGGTTTCCCACCCCAGTAATCTTGCCTGAAGAATCCCATGGATAGAGAATCCTTGCTGGCTACAGTCCATAGCATCTCAAAGAGTCAGACCCGACTGAAGCAAGTTAGCATGCATCCACGCACAGACTACAATACATTGAAGAGTCATATGGAATCCCTACAGGAACTGCAAGAAAAGGAAAAGTGGTATAGTAAAAAATTAATAAAAAAATAAAATAAAATCTCTAGAAACATTTTAAATAATCTAGAAGGCCATAAAAAGGAAAAAGAAAATCAAAGAGAAGACACAAACAGAAAAATAATAAAAATAATATGCACAGCTTCGTGTGATAAAAATTACATGAAATGATAATGGACTAGTATACACTTTAACTAAAAGGCAGACTTTCTCAAAATGTATTAAAAAAGAGACTGAACAGGGAAGCCACAAAAAGATACATTTTAAGTATAAAGACACAGTTCAACTCTCTGACATAAATCACAGCAAGATCCTCTAGGACCCACCTCCCAGAGTAATGAAAATAAAAACAAAAATAAACATATGGGACCTAATTAAACTTAAAAGCTTTTGCACAACAAAGGAAACTATAAGCAAGGTGAAAAGGCAGTCTTCAGAAGGGGAAAAAATAATAGCAATCGAAACCTGAGACAGAATTACTCTCCAAAATGTATAAGCAGCTCATTCAGCTCAATATCAGAAAAATGAAAACTAAACCAAAAAGTGGGCAAAAGAATTAAACAGATATTTCACTAAAGCAGACATACAGATGGTTAATAAACACATGAAAAGATGCTCAACATCACTCATTATCAGAGAAATGCAAATCAAAACCACAATGAGGTACCAGCTCATGCCAGTCAGAATGGCTGCCATCAAAAAGTCTACAAACAATAAATGCTGGAGAGGGTGTGGAGAAAATGGAACCCTCTTACCCTGTTGGTGGGAATGCAAACTAGTACAGCCACTGTGGAGAATATGTGGAGATTCCTTAAAAAACTGTAAATAGAACTGCCATATGACCCAGCAATCCCACTGCTGGGCATACACACCAAGGAAGCCAGAATTGGAAGAAACACATGCACCCCAATGTTCATTACAGCACCGTTTACAATAGCTAGGACACGGAAGCAACCTTGATGTCCATCAGCAGACGAATGGATAAGTAAATTGGGTACATATACACAATGGAATATTACTCAGCTATAAAAAAACAACACATCTGAGTCAGTTTTAATGAGGTGGATGAAACTGGAGCCTATTATACAGAGTGAAGTAAGTCAGAAAGAGAAACACCAATACAGTATATTAATGCATATATATGGAATTTAGAAAGACAGTAACAATGACCCTATATGCAAGACAGCAAAAGAAACACAGGTGTAAAGAACAGACTTCTGGACTCTGTGAGAGAAGACGAGGGTGGGATGATTTGAGAGAATATCACTGAAACATGTATATTACCACAGATGACCAGTGCAAGTTCAATGCATGAAGCAGGGCAATCAAAGCCAGTGCCCTGGGATGACCCAGATAGATGGGGTGGGGAGGGAGGTGGAAAGGGTGTTCGGGATGGCGGGACACATGTGCACCCATGGCTGATTCAGGTTGATGTATGGTAAAAATCACCACAATATTGTAAAGTAATTAGCCTCCAATTAAAATAAATTAATTTTTTAAAAAGATACAGTTCAAAGTGAAAAGCTATAAAAAGATACATAATGCAAGAGAATAATAGGATTATCTATATTACTATCAGATAAATAGACTTCAAGACAAACAGTATTACCATGGATGCACTTGCTGATAATAAATGAATTTATTCACCAGGAATACAAAACATTCCATAAAGATATTTGGGCCCAATAAGAAATCTTTAAAATATATGAAACAAAAATGAACAGAAAAGAGGAGAAAAAGACATTTACATAATAGCAACTGAATATTTTAATATGTATTTTTAAGAATTTGTTGGGATATTTTTAGAAAACTAGACCAAAATTATGTAAGCTCATAGATGAGCTGAATGACACTTTAACCCTTTCAATTTTAATTGACATTTATAGAAGACAGCATGCAACTGTGGAAAGCACATTTGTCAGATGAACATGGTACATTCACAAAGGCAAACCATGTGACTGACCTTTAAAAACAAAATCACAGTAATTTAAAAAGCACTAAAATCTACAGGTCAAGGACAAAATAACAGGGGATAGTAGAAAATATTTTTAACTAAATGATAAGAAAGATACAACATACAAAATGTATAGGGGGAAAAAACATAAAGCAGTGCTTTGAGGAAATCTATAGTTTCAAATGTCTTTATTATTAAAAAAAAAAAGATTTAAAAGCAAGTATCTAAATGTCCATTTTAAGAAAACTAGAAAAGATTTTAAAAAACAAACTGAACTGAAAGTAAGTAAAAGGAAAAAAATCATAAAGAGCAGATATCTGAAATAGGAGATTATAAAGCAATACGGAAAATCAGTGGAAGAAAAAAAGCTTCCTCCTTGACAAGTTCAAAACAATCAATAAACACATAAGGTCAATGTGATCAGGAAATATGGAAAGAAAACACAAATTAACAATAACAAGAAATGCCAGAAGGAATATCACTCAGTTATCATAGAAATTAAGGGTAATAGAGAATAATATAAACAACTTTACAACAAGACAATGGACAACTTAGATAAAATGGAGAGAATCCATGAAAGGCACAGTCTATAAAGGCCATACAAGAATAAACTGAAGTTGAATTAAAGGGAAATATTCCCATAAATAAAAGTCCAGTCCCAGATGGTTAACACTCAAGAATTCTACTAAACAATTATAGAAGAAATAATACCAATCCCATAAAAGAACTTTCAGAAAACAGAAAAGAAGGAAAAACTTTACAACTTATAAAGCCAACGTTAATAGAATATCAAAACAAATAAGTGTGGAGGGGCACCCTAAGAAAATAAATCTACAAACCTATAAACTTGCTAGGAAGAAAAATCCTTAGCAAAATATTAACTAATTGAAATCAGCAGCATATAAAAATGATGATACAGCTTGATGAAATGGAACTTTTCTGAGCAATGCAAGGTTGGTTTAATAATTAAAATTCAGTGTATAATCAATCATACTAACTGCGGTGACTAAAAAAGAGACCAATATGACTTTTCAATAGATATTTTTAAGAACAATCTCAAAATTCAATCCTCTTTTATGGTTAAAAGAAAAAAGTCTCAACAACTTAGTAACCAAATCGAATTTCCAAAACCTGATACAGGGCATTTATTTAAAGTATATGGCTTAAAACAAGACAAAATGTGTGTACTGATATCCTTTTGTGGCATCTCTTAGATTTCTGAGAAATAAGTGCAAAAATGAATGTATATTTCTGAAATATCTGGTACAGTCAACTAGCCAAATAAATGCAATTGGAAGCATATCTCCAGTCTTATGTTAAAAAAATAATAATAAACTCCTACTTGATTAAGCCTCTTAGAAAACCGACTGTGGCAAAAAACCTGCTTAATTGTGAAAATCTGAACACTTTCCTTAAGATTGGAAACAAATCAAGAATATCTGCTTTTACCACTTCTATGCAAGTTTGTGCTAGAAGTATTACTCAGTGAATCACAGTTAAGAAAAATAATTCAGTGAGACATATGGAAAGGGAAAAAGTAAAAACATTAATTGTGAACAACACGATAATCTGCACAGAAAACCGTAAAGAACTGATCCAAAATATATTAGACTAGAAAGTGATTTTTTAAAAGTAGCAGAATACTTATCCAATGTTAAATATTATATTTATATAGACCAATACCTAACATGATTTTAAAATTAAAAGCAATTCCATTTATGATACCATCACTATATGAAATATTAAGAGATAAATTTAACAAAAGCTGTGGAAGATCTATGCAAGACAGTGAAAATCACAAAACCCTGCCGACATAAATTAAAGTTCTAAATAAATGGAGCAATATTCCATTTTATGAATTAAAAAATATTTATTCCCCAAAATTAATCCATAGATTCAATATTATCATTAACAAAATCCCTAAAGCTTTTTTGTAGAAATTGACAAGCAGACTATAAAAATTATACGTATATACAAAGGAATTTAAAGAGCCACAACTGTCAAGCTGCTTACAAAACTCACATGGTAATGTCTAAAACATTGAAAGCAATTTAGTAAGGAATAGAAACGTCAGAGGATTCATACTATCTGACTTCAAGAGTTAGCAAAACTCTACAGTAATCAAGGCTAATACTAGTAATACTGGGATTAAAAATGGCTAATAGATCAGTGATACAGAATAACAAGCCCAGAAACAAATTCCCATTTATTTAGTCATCTGATATGTGATAAACATGCAAAAGCAATCAAATGACAGTGGGAAAGTCTTTTCAGTAAATGTGCTGGAATAACTGGATATCCATAACAGGAAAAAAAAAAAAGACTCTCAGCTCTATCTCATATCACACATTAAAATAACTCAGATCATACATTTAAACATAAAATGCAAATAAAAAGCTGTTGGAAAACATACAGAATGTCTGCGTAATTTGAGGGTAGTCAAAATTTTTTAAGTAGGTCACAAAAATACAAACCAAAAGAGGAAGAGGGATATATATATACACACACATATTAGACTTCATTAAATCAAAAAGTTCTACTCAGTAAAGAAAAAGAACATTGAGAAAATTAATAGGAAAGCAATAAACTCAGAAAATTATCTGTAAAACATAAATCTGACATAGGACTAGTATCAAGGATATATTACAGAACATTTACACTCAATAATAAAAAGACAACCAATAAAACAAAAGAGCAGAACACCTGAAAGAAACACTCCATTAAAGATTTACAAACTGCCAATTAGCACATGAAAAACTGCCCAACATTTAAGTCAGGAGCTAAATTTAAACTAAAAACAAAATAAGATGCCACTATAAGTCTACACTGACTTGAATGGTTAAAACTAAACAACAAAATACCAAAACATACACATTCCCATCTAGGAACACTAAATATTGGCAAAGACATAAAAAAATTGGAAAAACCAGTTAAAAAAAAATACAAAGAACCAAACAGACAAGTCTACATTGTAGAACATTTCATGGAACAATCATTTGATAGGGTGAAATGTAGTAATTTTGAAGATGAGGCAGTGACTATAGGGAACATTATTGTAATTTTCTTTCAAATTTTATAAATATTTAGAAACTGTCCTAAAAAAAGTTTAAAAATAAGAGTATGAGGCCCAAGGAAACACTGTATATATATACGCACACACATATATATAAAAATACTTAAAAATGTCAGCTTTATAATATGACATACACCAATTAATTCAAGTACATCATCCAGTCCATATGTATTTGCAACAGACAAGAGTACACAGTGAAATTGTTGATTAACTGAGCCCCATTTTTATTAGCAGTTTCATCTAATAAGCACAAATTGCAATCTGTTATTAAATGCCAAAATGAAACCATTTTATATTCTTTGAACCAGGAAGCATGTAAAAATGAATTCCTTCACTACACAGGCAAAATATGGCACATATCCAGAAGGCAGAGACTGTGGTTGATACTTCATAAACACTCCTGTATTGAATTCTCAGACAAGTGACTCAACAGCTGTGTAACCTGGGGCATGATATTTAATGTTGCTGAACTTCAATTTCTTCATTTGTAAAATGAGGTTGATAACACTCTACAGGCATATATTGAGGAATAAATGAAATTCACTATATGTAAAACTTTAGTACAGACTATGGCATAGAATATAAACTCAATAAGTGGAGCTCTCTTTTTTTTTTACTATCTAAGGAATATTTATTGATATATAATAATATGTCTGACAACAACCTGCAGCTGTATGATAGACTCAAAAATCCAGAAAGTTTTTTATACCAGGACCCTTAGGAAGATACTTGTAATTGTCACATTATATTATCAGTATTTCAAATTTTAAACCAAGGTAGAGAGTTGCACTAGTAAAATTAAATCCCCAAATATGGAGAATATTATGTTTATTTTACTCCATTATTTTTATAAAATAAACCAAAAGACTATGTAAGTGCCAGAGAGAAATGTTTGAAAAAAATCCCAAGAAATATGGATTATGCATAGTAGTCTATAGTTTACATTCATATTGTTTGCATATTTTATTTGAGCTGATATCACCTTCTCAGGTAGTTTATTTGTCTCTCCAAAATTTAAAAATAAGAGGCATGAGTGTATTAAAAAAAAATTTCTTTAACTGTGCATTTTACTACCAACTGCAAATTTGAAGATACTATTCTTGTTGCCTAGTTGCTCAATGCCTTAAAACCAATTTATTCACTTATCATTTTTTTAATAATTCAGTGCAAATAAATCAAAGATTACTGATTCATTTATTCTTTGATATTCTTCCACTTATTCTAGTTTTCTATTGGCCCTCTGATGCAATGAATTACAATCACCCCTGGTACTCACAAGGGATTGGTTCCAGGATCATCCCTTGTACCCTCCCCATACCAAAATCCAAGGATGCTTAAGTGCCTTATAAAAAAGTCACAGTATTTATGCATATAAATATGCACGTATGCATATAAATATGCAGTATGTGCATATAACTTACATATGACCTCTGGTATACCTGAAATCATCTCTAGATTACTTATGATGCCAATACAATACAAATGCTATGTAAATAGTTATAAATACAATTAAAATGTTATGTAATCACCAGCTCACAGCAAATTCAAGTCTTGCTTTTTGGAACTTTCTGGAATTTTTTCCATGTATTTTTTTTTTTTCCATGTATTTTTAATCTGAGGTTGCTTGAATCCAAGAATGCAGAATCCATGGATATGAAGGGACAACTGTATTGCACTTGTAACAGATTCTAGTCCAGTGTGTTTAAAAGTATTTTCCCATGGACTTCCCTGGTGGTCCAATGGTTAAGAATCTGCCTGCCAATGGAGAGGACATCGGTTCCATTCTTGGTCTCTGAAGATCCCACATCCCTGGGACAACTAATCCGGTACACCACAGCTACTGAAGCCCACGGGCCCTATAGCCCATGCTCCACAACAAGAGAAGTGATTCCACAGAGAAGCCCACATACCACAACTAGAGAGTAGCTCTCCCACCCACAGCTGCAACTAAAAAGAGTCTGCACACAGCAACAAAGACGCAGCTCAGCCATAAATAAATAATTTTTAAATGCTTATAAAATATCCTACTCTTTTATAAAATAGCCTACTTTATTTCTTACTATACAATTGTGATTGCTTAATTACTATAATATCTTTATAATTTAATAATTTTAATAGAAACATGAACCATATATATGCATATCAATTTTAACCTTAGCTGGAAAACATCCAAATCTACGGGAAATCTTTAAGGCAACAAAATGCTATCATTTATAACTTTCAATTCTTTCTGCATTTAAACTTTGCTGAATTGACTCATACAAACTTATATATCGTTGTTTAGGCTCTAAGTCATGTCCAACTCTTCTGCAGACACTCTTGAAGTATACATGTGTCGAAAGAGGTTGAAATCCAAAAAAAGTTAAAACAACAATACAAGAAATAGTCACATAGCATTCTTTTCACCTTTAATCACCATTGAAGGTAAACAGCATTCTGAGATTTCATACTGTTAGAAAGGTACAATTATCGTTCAATGTCAGGCACTGTTTTGGCAAGAAATTTTGTTTTTTTTTCATTTAAGTATAATACTGAAAAACAGAATACAAAACATATAAAATAGAACAAAAGTGTTATCAAATAGAAGACATGAAAGAAGAATGAAAAAACAAAAACTCACCCACAAAACAACAAAATAAAACAAAAACTAGCAATTAGGAAGCATATAAAAAAGAAGAAATGAAAATGGATCAGTATTTACAATGAAGAAGTGAAGAGAAGTCACTCAGTTATGTCCAACTTTTTGCAACCTCATGGACTGTAGCCCACCAGGCTCCTCGGTCCATTGGATTTTAAGGCATGAATACTGGAGTGGGTTGCCATTTCCTTCTCCAGGGGATCTTCCCAACCCCGGGATCGAAATCAGGTCTCCTGCATTGTAGGCAGATGCTTTACCATCGAAGCTATCAGGGAAGCCCATTTACAATGAGTACATATTAAATATACTCATCAGTTTAGATGAGACTGAAACTTCTAGAATTTATAAAAATGACAGCTCTATACTGTTTAAAAAAGAAATTACTAAAACATAATAACAGAAAAAATAAAAGAAAGTAATGAAAAAGAACAAATCGAGCAAATACTCAGGAAAACTGTTGTAATTATATTGATTTAAGAGAAAATACAGTTTGTGACAAAAAGAAATGTTAGAAGCAAAATGAATAATTAATTACATAGTGATTAAAAAAAAGAATACTTCACTAGAAATACATAATAATATTCCTCCTATATCTTCCCAGTGTAAATTCTGAGTAGAGTATAATAAATCAACAAAAAGAAACATTTAATTTCACAATTTTACCACAGATATCAATATCTGGCAGACAAAGCAAACAAACAAAGCTAGGATTTAGAGGATTTGGGAAAGACAAATAATGATATCCAGTAAATAATTACAAAACTCTAGCCAGATCAGCTAGTGAATTAGTATTATTTCAAACAAACATAGAACATCTACAAAAAATGACCACACAAAAACATTACTACCAAAGAAACGATATACAAACCACATTGTAGCCAAATAACACATATTTAACTCTTCCATATCATAGTCTGAAAATTTATAAATATACTTTTAAATAATTCATGGGTCAAAGAAAATACCACAAAGGTAATTAGTAAATATAGAGGTCTCAAATAGTAGCAAAAACACTACATGTTTTCTAGGGTACACCTACAACAGTATGTGGAGGAATATTAATAAACTTAAATGCGTATATTGGAAAAGAAAAAAGACTTAAAAAAACTAAGCAAAAGTCTAACTTAAGACACTGGAAATTAAAATTTGAAATAATTCAAAAAGAAGGAAGATTAAAAAAACTAAGCAAAAGTCTAACTTAAGACATTAGAAATTAAAATTTGATATAATTAAAAAGAAGGAAATTGTATTTGAACAAAAATTAATGAAATATGCAAATTAGTTATACTAGGATAAATCAGGCAAAAGTCGATTTATGTGAAAAGAAACTGAGAAAACAGAAACTCCAAAACTGAAGAGGACTGTATTGCCCAGGCATGCATCTTAGGCAGCAGATAGCCATTCATGAGCGCTGAAGGATAAAATAGTAAAGAACAATTAGCATTATACGCTTGCTTCTTTCCTGCCATTGCCTTGAACCAAATAATGCCTGTTCTGAGAGCTGCAGTGACTCAGAGCTCTTCTTCAGTATCTAAGAAGAACGTCTGAGTGGTACAGAGCCTGTGTATGTGAAGGAATAAAAAAACAGAAGTACTAAAGAGACTTACAAAGTCTTTTCTCCACAACTTTTGTTCCAAGTCCCTAACTGATAATTAAAATCTAAAATTCTTAGTTTTTGTATGCCATGAGCCCCTTTGACAGTCTGCTGGAACCTATAAACCTCATCTCAAAATATCCATTAACATAGCATTACAAAGAAACTAAATTGAAATTCAACCATCAAAATATTTTTTTGTGTTTATGGTATAGCATTATGTGTGCTTTTGAAAAAATAAAGCATTAACTAAGATAGCAACAAGACTAGAACTTACTGTAATTTCAAAATAATAGTAAGCAGAAATAATACTTGAGATATATATCTCTAACTATAAGTGGCATGAAAACATTTGTGAGAGTCACTGAAAACATCTGAGATATGTACTGTGATAATATCTATTAACATGTTCATTATTTAAAGAAATGTTAAAATTCAGTTAGATAAGAGTGAAAATACAAATGAGATTTTGTTTCACATATTCTGACACTTTCCCCTAACGCTGCTTCTCCTCGGGGTCAGAGAGGCTTTGATCCTAGGATTTGTCTTCTGGTACAAGACAGACTTTCTACGCTTTTGTGTTCTTTGGGCCTCACTCTGCTCCCTATGGGCTCTTCTTTCCTGGTAGCTCAGAAGGTAAGGAATCTGCCCGCAATGTGGGAGACCTGGGTTCAGTCCCTGAATAGGGAAGGTTTCCTGGAGTAGGAAATGGCAACCCACTCCAGTATGCTTGCCTGGAGAATTCTGTGGACAGAGGAGCCTGGCGGGCTACAGTCCACGGGGTGGCTAAGACTTGAACGCTACTTAGCGACTGACACTACTTCCTATGGCTCACCCACTCCCCTTCACTCCATGGCTCCCTGGGTTTAACAGGGGCTATCACCTACGCCTTCATCATAAGGATTATCTGAGAGAGTAGGCAGCATGCCCAAGGGAAAAGAAATGGAGGAAGAAAGAGGAAGAAGAGAACAGTGACTATCCCGTGACCACTCTATCTAGGGATTCAAAATACCAAGGGATTTACAATTTTTTTAAATTGAAATCCCTATGTGATATTGTGAAGAAGCAGAAAAATATTCCTATAATTCACTTAGAAAGTAAAAACCTATATCCAGGAAAATCTTGATAGTGCACTGGAGGTATAGAGATGGAGGGGACAGTGTTAGGAATACAAATGATTAGATTACCAAAACCAAAAGACACAGGTAGATCTACACTGGGGGGAAGAAAATCAAGTATATTAAAACATTTGTATTGCATGACAAATTAGTAATTTCAACAGTACTTTGAAATTACTTTGAAAGAAATGAGTTCCTCTTCAGACTCTATATAAAAGAGAAATGGGGGCATATTAAAGTTCATGTAAAAAATGAAAATATAAAAGCATTAGTAATGTATACAGATTAGTATAATCTAAGAGTGAAGATGTTTCCATATGTGCCATCAGAATTGAAAATAACACATAAAGGACCACTTTATTTGATTACACACATGTGAAATACAACAAACACTGACACAAACAAAAGCGGAAGACCAATTACAATTTAGAAATAGTGGAGAGGTTCTGGAAAACAAAGTCACTATGTGTAAATTTATATGAAAGAGACAAATAATAAAAAATGTCAGCAATTCATGAGACATAAAAATGTTTTATTTTATTAACATCACAGAAATGAAAATTAAAGTACCAATGAAATGTAATTTTGTTACTTATCAAAGTGCCGAAGTTTTTTTAAATGAAAATATTCATGATAATGAGGGTGTGATGAGACGGGTACTTTCACACTCTGCTGATGAGAATGTAAACTGGCATAATAATATTCCTGGAGAGAAATTTGGGAATGTCTTTCAAAGAGCCTTAAAACCTCCATACACTTTAAGTGAGCAATTCAACATCTAAGTAAATACCTTTACAATTTTTCTAAAACATGGAACAATTATCATCACATTAATATTTAAGTAAATAAAATACTGGATTCACAAAGTACCCAACAATACAAGACAAGTAATATATCATGATACACCTATATAAAAATGTTTTATCCAAAAATTTACTTAAAGAACATGTAGAAATTTAGGAAAATATGCACTCCCCATATATTTAAGTTAAATGAAAAAGGCAAAATATAGAAATTTACTTAAAATTTGCAAAACAAAAAATTAATGTCTTACTAAGAAGGTCAGAAGAAAATAGACTAATTTGATAACAGTTCATAGCTCTGTGTGATACCTTATACGTAATTTTTTTTTAATTTTTCCATGATGATTCATATTACATTATAGTCAGAAAAATAATAAATGCTATTATAAATAGTATGTACTTACTACAAATATTTCAGTAACTGTTATGAATCATCACTGGAAAATAGTAATTCTGGAAAAAAATAAAATTCTGTGTACAAAACGTCTCTAAAATAGCAAATACTTAGAGCATAATCATTTTATCATTGGGAGCATGGATTTTGGAGCTGGACTGCCTTGGTTTGAACACCAGCTTTTTCTGTCTTAATTTCCTCATCTGAGAAATCAGAATATTACCAACTAAACTAATAATAGTAACACAAATATCTACCTCCAGGCATGTTGGTGAAGATTTCAATGAGTTAATACATGTGAAGTACTTATAAGAGGGCCTGTCACAACAAGTAGGGTATAAGGGTTTATGTACACACACATACACATGTACCCAAGCACATACACAAACTCACTGTGCTTTTGAAATACTAACTACTTAATACCCGATTGATTTTATTTTACTTCTAGTGAGAACAAATTAACTAAACATTTTAGAATTTTGTTGCAGCTTAGTTTCAAAGACTGTAGTTACTAAATTCAAGTAGCATTTACTGAAAGAGCTTAGAGACCTAGATAAGTGATTGACTAATTAAGTTGAATAATTAAAAAGCTAGAACTATCACCTAGCCAAATTATCCAGAGATTTCCTATTGATAAATTAGAAATTTTACTACATTTACTACCAATCTAATCAGACTAAATCCTGTTGATGTCCTTGATTGGGTAATTATGTAATGAGACATGGAAAGTAATTGCTATAAATCTGTCTTAGTATCTATGCAGACCCCAAGAGTAACATCTTGGACCTATTCTTCTTATATTTTCCATTGGTTTATTCAGATCTGAACACATATGTGCAGAGCATCACCAATATAACATGTTCATTTTAAAAACATTTAAAAACTAGAGAAAGAAAAGTGAACTTTATTTTCACATTTTCTGTTCAGTGAAAGTTAAATATTAATTTCAAATAGAAACCCATCATTCATTTCTTTTCCAAGAAGCAAGTCATGCATTGTCTCCTATCACTTTAATGTCATTCATCTGATTCTGAGTCTGCAAATCCATAATGCAATATCCAGTTTTTAGTCAGTCCCAGGATTCATGTGCTTTGCACATTTCATTTGCACAAATGAAAAAAAGAAAATAATAGAGGGTCAGAGAAGAGGAGTTGCCTAAACTCACACAAATATGTGACAGTGCTAGAATATACTCCAATCCCTCTGAACCAAATCTAGCAACTTTTCAACTGTCTTATATAAGAAACACCCTACAAATTGTCCATTGCTTTACCTATTCAGGTCAGATTTCTTTCCAGTTTTCTCCAATGACAGTTGCAAATCTCTATCACTGTCTGCAAGTCAGTGACTCCAATTCTTCTCACCTCTATAACATCTTTTTCTACTTCACATACATGCACACCAAAAGATAAAAATAAACTTGATTGTGTGCTTACTCCCTCAATCATAAGGCTTTTCTCAAATCATATCAAATCTTCTTCTTTTTGAGGACAGCTGATTTTTCTTCCCTATCCCAGTTAATTTTGATGGTTCCTCCCCCATCCCATTTCCATCCCCTGTGGTCTTGACTAAGCTGTCAAGCCTCTTCCCCACCCCCACCTTTGTCTGTAACGCCCCACCTTTTTTCTGGCATGTGGCTAGGAAAAGTAAAGAAGAGAACTTCTCTGGATTGATATTTCAACATTGAGAGCAGAAGAATCTTTTCCCTAGAGGTTGCTAAAATGGAAGGAGTGGAATCTGCATCTCTCAGAGACCACCAAACTAATGACACACAAAAGTTTGTGTGCAGAATTAAACCAGCACCATGAAGGACCATGACTGTCACAGCTGCAATGACCTTGATCCTCTGGATCTAACTTTATGGAAGTCAGTTCCAGCCCTGGTTCCCACAAGGATGAGAATCAATCAACTGCCTTTTTGCTTGTGATATTTTGGGTTGGTATTTTAAAATATGTATCAATTCTATATCCTCCCTCTTCCACTTCCTCTCTGCCTCCCTCCTGTATTTTCTTACTTCCTTCATCTTCACTCTTACCAAAGTTTCCTTCCATCATTTCAGAAACTGCTTCACCAACTCATTCTATCATAGCCTTCATTTTATTTTTTCACATTACAGAGACAGATTCCATGGCATATCCTGCTCTATTAACGTCCATCTCTGTCTACTTTCTTTCACAATTAAGCTTCTTGAAAGGATAGTTCATACTTGTTTCAACCACTTTACCAAAAGGTTTTAGACTATTTACTCGGCTGAAATGCAATACCCAAGAGTTAAAATTGATATACTTTTTCAAATCCAATTTTCTTTTTTTTTTTTTCATTTTTTTTTTTCATTTTTTTTTTTTCAAATCCAATTTTCATTTTTCTGCCTTTGTTTTACATGGTCTATCTCCAACACATGACATTATATATTACTAACTCCTTGAAACTTACTCTTCCTTTGGCTTCAGAGTCCATTCTCCTTGCTTTTCCTCTTTCGTTATTCAATCTCAAATTCCTACAGGGCATCTGTTTCCATGCCTATCCCTTAAATGTATTATTTCTTAGGGATATTATTATTTTAATTCTTGGCTTCATCTCACTTTTCACAGCCTCACCTACCACTTATATGTAAATGACACCCATATCCATATTTCTAGTCCAGATCTTCTTTCTGAATTCTGAGCAATATGTACAAATGGTTGGCAATGCTCGTTTCATTCAGATGTTACAGATAACCTCAACCACAACAAATCAAAACATGAATTAGTCACACTCTCCTCTGTTCTTCCTTCTCTCCTCCTTATCTTGGTCAATGTCACTATCATCCATTGAATAGCCCCCACAATGACCTTGGTTCAAGTTAACACCTCAGATTCTTCTCTCTTTCTCCAACTCATAATCAATCTATAATCAATACTTATGAATGCTACCTTCTACATGCAAATAAACAAATTTTCTATCTCTTCTAGTATACTGAAATATTCTATTATTGGTCTCTCTATCTTTGATAAAACCCTATCCATTCATACTCTATAGAGATGTCAGAATGACCCTTCAAAGTACAACTTTGATTTTTCACTCCACTTTAATGATGGATAAGGTATAGATTCTTTATGTTAGCACACCAGACCCTTCATCTTAGGGTTCTTCTTGTTTCTTCACTCCATTTTCACAACCTATGACACCTATTTATTATAGTTTCATAAAATGCTCCATATTCTCGTATGTCTCTAGGGCTGTACCCATCCTATTTATTCTTCCTGGAATTCCTACTCCAGTATCAAGAAAGCTCACAAACACCAAAATACACACACACACACACACACACCAGTTTTTAAAGCAATTTTCAAAGAGTTGATAAACAGATTCACAATATGTATGTGGTTATCTTACCTAATGGTTTTAACTTCTAAAAGTTACATTAAAGAATATCCAAACTTTCCTTCCATATACAGGTTAATAGAAGAAATATCATTTTTATGTAGCTTATTATAAAATTTGGACTTTTTGCTAATACCTGCCTGGAAACCTATTTTCAACTTACAGCATTACTACTGTCTCTAGAGGACAAAGTCCCTGTTCTGCTGGTCAAAGTGAGACATCCGCTTGCTTTCAGCTGAATTATGTCTTCCTGCCATACGGGGTTTTGTTCGCTTCTTGGCCTTCTCCTTAGGTAATTCTCCAGCTTATCTCACTCTCCTCTCAAGTAATCAATATTTATGAGGCACTGGAGGCAGAGAACTACAGTCATAAAATATCATAACACCATGCCGACTTCACTAATTTCTCAGAGAAGAAAATGACTCTCTTCCTTCCTTTCATCCCATTAGCTGGAACGGATGCCAATTCTTTTAAAGCACAAGGCTTGTTTACTTAATAAATGGATCCAATTAACTGATTTCTAACAACATTTACCAGTGGATCTCTTTTAGAAACTTATCCAGATACAAAGATTAAAGTATTTATATCACCTTCAATTTTTATAAATCTTGCTAAGAGTAATGGGCTTAGTCAGAAAAGATAAAACATACACTTGAAGAATGATTAGTAATAATTGTTCACTAAGTAAATCAATCATTCATTAATGCATGCTACAAATATTTATTAGATTCCCACTACATCAAACATCATGTAAGGATCTGGGGATTCAGTGCTGGACAAGATATAGTACTTGCTCCCCAAAGGTTTGCTCTAATGAGTCAGACTTGTAAATGAAAAAATCACATATCATATGAGATATTTTGCTTTTGATTAGCTGATTGTAATTCATACACACTGTTGGCAAGTTGGAAATAAAAATAATAATAACTCTACATATAAATGGCAGGTAAGAGAGTTGAGTAATCAGATGCTAAGTAATAATATATATATGTATGTATGTATGTATGTGTTCATGCATGTATATATACACTTGCATACACACAGATTATAGTTATCTCAAGGTTTTTATTAATCAGGAAACAACAGAATGATTTAAGAAAATATTTAAAACATTATATATGCAACTTTTTGCATATATAGATAACATTGACTACACTAACACAAGTTATTGCAATAACATTACTTTGCAACTATATTCTATTTTTCATAATTTTAGTAATTACAGAGGTGTGACTTGAAAGTCTAAATTAATCAGTAAAAAATTAAGTATCATTATTATTTGTTCATTTTTGGAAAACTGATTAGCCAGAGTGTAACTATTTCAGTAAATTTCATTCTGCGCTTAAGATAATTTAAAAACTATTTTTAGTTTACATATAATATCAAAATATCAGAAACCATATTAACTTGCTATACTTAACTTCTACCATTTCATGAGAACATATAATAAAAAATACATATATTTTATGTTTAAAATAACCAGGCAAAATTGTGGCTATCATTATGTGTGTGTGTATACATATATATATACACATATATATATATCTCAAATTACATCATAATGACTTCTAAAACATTAACAAGATGATTTCTTGTTTTTCTGTTCTGTTATTACATTTCATTCAAATGCTGCATATTTGTATGTGCAGGTAATTTACATATATGTGTGTATGCATGTGTCTGAATCTGTATCATCTACATGCATGCCTAACTGGACATATCTACAAATGCATAGGTATTTTTAAGAAATAAATTGGAATTAATTTTTTAGGATGATGTGGCATTTCACAGAGTACATGGCATGTTTGCCATGCAAGAACTCCAGAACAATTTGTTCAATCAGTTACTGATTCAGGTTTATTTAATTTGTTTTCAAGTAAAAGAAAGATGATTTCTTTTGTCAAGTACTAAAGATTCTATCTCATACTAGCTAACGGTGGTTCTAAAACTCTGAAAGAAGACAAACTAAACTTGAACAGGAAAAAATGATGGAGGAGGAGGAGGGAAGATGAGAGAGGAGGAGGAGAAGAAAAAATATACACAGGACTATAAACTTCACTAGAGACCTGGCCTAGTTAACCATATATTTTTTACTTCCTTTATTTTGTTCTAGGTTTGAGGCTAATAGTGGCACTCTTTCTGCTGCTCCTGGAAGAAATTTTATAAGGAAAGGCAGCCCTGTGCCAAATTACTGCAGAGACCAACATTCTTAATTTTCAGAGGTAGGAAATTCGCCACCTTGTTAAAGGCAGCCCTGTGTTGTTAGCCTGCTGGCATCCTGGCGGCTGCAGGGCACACAGCAGGCTTCTCCTCCTGACCAGTAAGAACACGCTGAGAAGCTGACTTAAGGATATTTCTTTGGGGACTGAAAAGTGAATGCAGACATTTAAAGTACATGAGGAATTATTGCCCAATGCAAAGAGAAATCCATTATTTTATTATATAACACTCCTATTAACAGACCAGTGGCAGTGGGCAAACTGAAGGGGAGAGGTGAGAGAGAGTTTTCTGGAAGAGACCCTGTTGGATCACTATCCGCGAGGAGTCATACTCAAGATTCAAATTCCTTAAGTGGCAGTTATTTCACTAAAGTTTATAATTTTTCTTTTCTTTCTGGTATTCAAGGTGTATATATTTGAAGGACAAAGCAGAGAAAGTGGAATTCATTATAAACATCTTTTCTGCAAATCAGAATTTACAGAACTTCAAAGCTCATTTTCCACAGTGGGGAAACCATCCCTCCTTTTAACCCAATGGCCAACATTCAAAATGAACAGAGAAAACAACGTCTTCTTTGAAGTTTTGTGTCATTATTCTAGGAAGGCCTGCTATGCTTTCCAGGATAATAAAGATTCTCAATTTTCAGTAATTATAAATACAGCTTCTCAGTATTTCTTACTTTGTAATAGTTTAAATTCACAGACTTAGAGATAGCATTTACATTTTTCATAGATATTAATATCAGGAGGGATATAAATAGATTTCTATTGTGTGCTTACTAACTCTTTGATTATAAGAGGTTTGGGCCTCTCATTACATGAAAAATTTCTTATACTGTACAGTTGAAAGTAAGCTTTATATAGAATTGGAAGATTTGCTTCCTCAATATGTCTGTCTTCTGTGAAATAAATACTGATCTCTGAAATACTACATTCTTTATGGAATTTACAATCCAACACTGTTTAATTATTCATGATGAGAGATACATCAAACCAAAAGATTCCTGAGAGGACAGATAAAAACAACTTGCTATCTTATTTTGGTCAAAAACTCAAGAGTTAAATGAAAGTAACTTAACAGAGCATAATAACAGATTTTTTTAAAAGTTGATAATTGAAAAATGCTGAGAACAAGATACTGCAGGCATAGTAATTAAATTCTCTAAGAACTTATGTCCCTGTGACATTTTTTTGTGTTCATATTCTAGGTAGGACTATTTCTTTATTAATAATAATGAGAGAAAAATATTAATTTTCAGGAAAAAATATTAAATAGAGGATAATTTTAATAAGTCCAAGGAGGCTGGCAAGATTAATAAATTCCTTCTACCCAAGGCACAATGCTAGATACTGGCAGTTCCTTAAGGTTAACTCAAACACAATTAACTATTTAATATAATTCCTAACTACAAATCTTACTCTTGAAACATCTTTCTGCATAAAGAACACAATTCCCTATATGGCTCACCTATACACTTTCTATATAGGTCAAGATATAAGGAGGTAAAACAATGGAGTCATGCATACAGGCATAATGAAAAGGATGAAATAACAAAGAAGACAGGGAAGATTTGTTTCTTTGTTGGAAAAAAGGAAGAAGAAAGAAAAAGACAGTTTTAAAGCTTATGGTCAAATTTTAAGATACATTACCACTGGGAACACTAAGAAGCTAAGCATTTTCAAATTTATCTTACAGTGTAATATACCCAGCATCCTGTGTCTGCGCCTAGGGACTGAGAATACAGGGTTCTTTATTTTGGATCTATCTTTTCTTAAGAGAAGGACAGCATGTTCCCCAAGTCCCTAAATTCTATGATAGCTCTACAGTTGTTAATAAATATAAATATTTATATAAAATATAAATATTTTACTTCTGGTGAGTTTTATATTAACCCCATTAACTTCTGCATTAATAATCAGATCTGAATTTCTGAAAGCTGGAATTCATTATCTTCTTTCTTGGAATGTCAACACTGCTAAAATTTGCAAATCTGCCTGCTTCAGCAAAGTTCAGGTTCATGATCTCTAAGCAATCATAAACCTATCTATTTAGACAGGAAATTTCTCTAGTGCACAGGAATAGCAAGTATCATAGACACAAGTTTAGAAACATTAAATGTGCTTGTTCTCAACACCTAAGTGCCAAAAAGCAGCATAAAAACAATGCCATTACCAGCCCAGTAGAAGGACAAAATCATATACATTGAAATTCTGCCTTTAATAAACTTTAAACTCATTCTCTAACGTCTTTGCTGAAGGTTGATGTCTCTCCAAAATTTATATGTTGAAATCCTAACCCCTGATATCTCAGGATGTGACCTATAGCAAAAGCAACAGGGTAGTTGCAGATGTAATTAAGACGAAGTCATACTACAGTAGGTTGGGCTCCTAACCCAATATGACTTGTGTCCATATAAGGACTTGCGTCCTTATGGCTCAGACGGTAAAGAATCAGCCTGCAATGTGGGAAACTTGGGTTCGATCCTTGGGTTGGGAAGATCCCCTGTAGGAGGGCATGGCAATCCACTCCAGTATTTTCGCCTGGAGAATCCCCATGGACAGAGGAGCCTGGCAGGGTTACAGTCCATGGGGTTTCAAAGAGTCGGACATGACTGAGTGACTAAACATAAGCACAACAAGTCCTTATAAACAAGGGAATTTTAAACAGATACAAGAAGAATGCCTTGAACATGCAGGCAGAGACCAGGGTGATGTATCTGTAAGCCAAGGAACACCAAAGTTCACCAGCAAAACACCAAAAGCTGGGTAAGAGGCATGATTCTTTCTCACAGCCCTCAGAGGGATTCAACCCTGCTGACACCTTGATCTAGGACTTCAGGACTGTGAAACAATAAACTTCTGTTGTTTAAGCCATTTAGTTTGTGATAACTCATTACGGCACCCTAGCTAACAACTACATCTATGATAAATTTTGATCTTAGTAACTGATTCTGAAGTACTATTAGCTTATTGTGAATTTTTGTCTCTTTGTCATCTGTTTCCTTCACAATTTCTGTCACCTGCACTGCATTACAGTCATTTCCTAGAAATTACCTTTATTTCCTCGAGGATGATCTGAACCAACAGAAGTATCCCAAAGTGTAATGTCTTCCTTCAGTAAATTGCTAAAATGACAAAGGCTTCTATGGTATTCTTTTTTTTCCTGGAAAACAACTTACTCTTTCACTTGATTTTTTTCCTAGAAAAACATTAGAATTCTTCTTTGCTGAGATTACAAAAGCAGTTATGAGCTAAAGACTCAATGCAGATTTCACCTTTGCTTTATTTACGTCAAAGATGCCTCTTACAACCTATTCTGTCAGAAGCACATTTACCTGTAGAATCAGCAGTGTTTATTATCCAAAAGTGAAGCCTGGGCTGGAGGTATAAAGACAAATAAACAAAGGTCTTAACCATTAAGAAGTTTATAATGTTCCATGGGAGAGTGACAGATACATAAACAACTAATCAGAATATCGGCTTCCCAGGTGGCTCAGTGGTAAAGAATCTGTCTCCCAATGCAGGAGATGCGGATTCTATCCTTGCATTGGGAAAATCCCCTGGAGAAGGAAATGGCAACCCACTCTGGTACCCTTGCCTGGGAAATCCCATGGACAAAGGAGCCTGGCAGGCTACAGTCCATGGGGTTGCAGAAGAGTCAGACATGACTTAATGACTAAACAACAACAACAAATCAGAATATACTGAGTTGTGTGCTGCAAAAATCTGTAATTAACACGTTACGGACTCCTTACTATCTTCTATACTGTTTTAGGGAGAAGGAAATGGCAACCCACCCCAGTATTCTTGCCTTGAAAATTCCATGAACGGAGGAGCCTGGTAGGATACAGTCCATAGTACTGCAAAGAGTGGGACACGACTGAGCAAATTCACTTCTTCACTTCTTCAGAGTCTTACTGGTGGCTCAGATGGTATAGAATCTGCCTGCAATGCAGAAAGCCTGGGTTCTACCCCTGGGTCGGGAACATCTCCTGGAGAAGGGAATGGCAACCCACTCCAGTATTCCTGCCTGGGAAATCCCATGGACAGAGGAGCCTGGTGGGCTATAGTCCACGGGGTCACAAACAGTTGGACATGACTGAGCAACTAACACACAACACATACTGTTTTAGGCACTTAGAAGCTAGAAGCATTATCTTATTTAATGCTATGAACAGCTTCAGGAGATGAGTACTGACATTACTAACAGCTTACAGGTAAGCAGCAGAAGAAACAACAAGGAAATTTATCAAAACCACATGGCTAAAGTATACAGACCCAGATTCAGCCAAACAAATCCATTATTTTACTCCTTGTGCTATAAGTTCTATGTGTCGGGGGAAGAGGTCAGGGAAGCATTAATGCATAACAAAAATATGCATTTAAGCTGAGACATGGATGAACCTAACAAGGAGACAGAGAGATAGATATATCTACAAGAAAAAATTTCCAGAAAAATAATGCAAAACATAGGCAATCAGAGGCAGTTCAGTATGGATGGAGCTAATGACAGACAAGGAAATAGGGGCGATTGAAGAGGTGAGAGAGGAGATCAAAGACACTATGGAGCAGACTGAATGCCGTACAAAGCAGATTACTCTGTAAGCAAAAAAGAGTTTTTATGGGTTTTGACTGTATGAGAGATATAGCCACGTCCATGCTTTAGATGCAGCCCTGGTGACCTATAAGAGGACAAGTCAGTTCTAAAAATGAATCTGTCCAAACCACACAGGTGTCTAACACCTACTCTCAAATTGGTTTATAATATATATGTAGGTATAATTATATAAGAAAATAAATCTCTAATTAATATGTAATTATAATAATTACATATTTAAAGAAAGAGGCAAAAGGGTTAAAATATTTACAGTAGGTGAATCTGGATAAAATGCATATAGGTGTCTTTTGTACTATTTTTATTTTGTAATTTTTCATAAGTTTGAAATTATTTCTAAATAAAAAGCGTTTAAAAACAGAATTCAGAATGATGGTTGAAGAGTCAGAGAGTAGGGAGAAGAGTGAGAATTCACTTAAGGGGTTTTACTTTGGAGTGATAAGGACGATCTAGAATAAGGTGGAGGCTGTGGCCGCACAACATTGTGGATATACTAAATGCTACTGATTCTTTTTAAGTTTTCAAATATATATAAATACCAACAGTTTGAGGACTTAATTTTGCATTATAGACATCCCCCAAATGCCAGTTTCAATCCAACTATCCTAGGAATATTCTCTTGAATCTTTTAAAGTTATGGGTACAAGTGCCACAAGTCAAGAAGCATTTTTAAGTGACAGAGACTAATCAGCCAAGCAAACATACCACAGCCTATGTAATAGAACTGCTTTCCTAGGAACCATCAGAGAAGAGGAGACAACCATCGCTGTAAGTGGAAGTAGGAGAACTACTAATACTTAACAACACAGAAGGGTACTGCTATGTTTTAGTGACCAAATACCCAGTTGGAGACTGACAAAGTTACTCTCTTTAAAGACATGTTTCAGTAACTATTTTAAAGGTACTTTATCTATTGTAACGTCAAGGATAAATTACTGAAATTTTGTATAAATGTATCCAAACCAGCAGCATGTAGAAAGCAATACAAATGATTAAAATTTAAAGCTTTCAAATATAAATAGTATATTATTTAATATAGTAGTAGTATTTTTTGATACCACCTTTATTTCTTTTGAATGCTTGATCTCACCCAAGCCTAATAACCTTATGATGGATATGGAACAAATATTATAAAACATCTTTCAGATGAAGAACACACATTTAGTAGCTATGGAATCAAGAGTAGTTCTATCGTAACCTAGTCATACACCAATTCAGATTAGTTCCTCAATTTCAGAACTCATAGTGAATTTCTTCTTTATATACTTTTAATTGAACTGCAGTGGATAACATTTAGAACAAGTTTTATTTCCAATTTTTTTCAACCATAATATGAAACTGCACTGACTGAACTCACTTATTACAGATAAACTACAGAGCACAGTAACTATAGTTAACAAACTGTATTGTATTCCTGAAAGTTGCTAAGAGAGTAAATTTTAAATTTTCTCACCACACATGCAATTATGTAAGAAGGCGTTAACTAACCTTATTACGACAATCACTGTGCAACATATGTGTATCAAGTCATCACCCTGTACACCTTAAACTTTCTTATATGTCAATTACATTTCAACAAAGCTGGGAAAAAGAAATAGAAAGGAGGATTCTGAGGCCCAAAGTGATGGTGGAGCCAACAGATGGAAGAAGCCTGGATGCCTGTATGGGTGCATAGAGCAGACCCCTCACTGACCCATACTGAATGTGAATGAGAAATAAATCTTTATTGCATGAACCCATAACTATGACCTATGAAGCTAAACAGTAACTATGTGCCAGGGAGCAGACTAGGTGCCTTCACTTATCTCATTCATCCCGCTTACGTGAATGACGATGACTGAGTCATTATGACATGCAGCACATGGGTTAAAAACAGTGGCAAAACAGCTATACTTGCTCAGGGCAAAAACACAAATAGATGGTTACTCTTACACATTTTTTATGGAAGTATTAATTTTCATACTCTTTCTGAAATCAAAGTTTAACCAATTTGTACTATAATTTGACCACTTCCACTAAAAGTTTAAAACAATCACCTTATCTTTTGACCCACTAATTCCACTACCAAGAATCGATTATCAGAAATGTCAAAGATGTACATAAAGATAAATAAAACTATCCATTACAGCACACTAAAACTAAGAAAAAACTGAAACCTAAATAACAGTATGCATATATTTAAAATGATCCTAATAAATCCATTTGCTGAAATATTATGCAGCCATTAAAAATCATGTGTTTCAAGAATAGTTAATAATGCAAGAAAATGCTTACAAATAAATTTATGTGACATATGCTAGATACAAAATAATTCAACTTGTTAAAAACATGAATGCAAATAAGATAAAAATGAAATAAACCAACATGCTAATATTATCTCTACATGATGAGATTAAAAGACTTTTATTTTATCCTCTATATGTCTCTATTTTAAAATGTTATATAATGATCATACATTATTTTTGAATTCACAACATATGTTATAAATATAAAGAAGGCAAGGAATTGTCTAATCCATTTTTGAAGTTTCCACATAAACTTGTTTAAAATTAAAAAGTGCTAGTGCTTAAATCTGTAAGTTCTATTTCATAGGAAAATTCACTTATGTGAAACAGCTCATCCCCTAATGGTGTTAGATAAATGAGGTGTTATTACAGTATTTCTAAAAGTTGTCTACCATCTGTGAGTTTATTTTTTAATTGTCTGTTGTTTTTCACATCTAAATTTAAAATTATTTTCACATACAAAGATCTATGATTAAGGTGATCTTTTTCATAGCTTGCATCCTCCTGTTTTTGATTCCACCAAAACTATTCAGCAATAAACTCCATCTCCATAATAAGTGCAAAATAGTTTCTCCACTGTACAGATGAATGAAGTCAAGTCAGACGTATATTAATATACTCAGAGCACAAAACAAGACACGCCAGGACCATGATGAAGTCTGGCTGTACTGGCTTCCAGGAGGCCATTCTGCACATGCCCAACTCATGTCCGTGGTATGATGTTGTAGCTAAAAACTGGCCATCATATAATATTTACACCAAGGAAATAATCCAATAGTACATTGTGGCTTTTCATTTTTTTATCTTTTTCTTCCCCCCAGGGAGCCACATCATGTACACAACAATATGATTCTTCAAATGGTGCTTAATTAGCCCAGGGCCAGGAGATCCTTAAGTAGTTTAAAAAGACATTAGGCTTCACAGTGTAGGGATGTGGGGTTAAAATATACTGGTGTATTCCAAGCACCGAGAAGAGTGCCATATAGCACAGGTGCTCAGAGGGCATATGTTTCACATGCTGACCAGACAACCCGAGGATAAAGAAATTTTTCTCTTGAGTCAACCATGCATCATTCCAACTTCATCCGTCAGTCTACTTTAAAACCTTGTCTGTTTATTTTCATTTCTTTATTTACAATTGTTGTCTTTCCATTAGTTCCTTAAACTACCATCTTATTTCTATTCTCATTCTTAGAGGATCTAGCCTTCACACCAACAATTCACAGGTCACTGATGACTTTCTGGTTGACAAGAACGCTGTTCTTTTTCTCTCTTAATTTCACCTCCTCTGAAACAGTTTATACTGTTGATGAAATATCCTTTCCTGAAATTCTTTCTCACTTGAACTTGTGTATTGTAATTGCATGTCTCCCATATTTTATTTTGGCCATTTTTATCTTGTTCTTTTCTTCATCTTTCAGTCTGACACAGGATTTGTACAATGCTTAGCAATCATCCTTTTAGGCTTATTTCTTTGTGATTTCCATTCAAAAGAAATATGGCCTCATCTCTCACTTCTAATCCAAACTGTTCACTTATAGAAATTCCATCCTGTTCTTTCCTTAAGCTCAATCAGAGATTTCCAACTGCCTCCTTCGACATTTCCATTTGAAAGTCAGATCTTTACATCAAATTTGACTAAAACTAAATGCATTACCTTGTTTTACCAATTCCCTTCCTCAGGTAACTACTGTGTTTCTGTACACTAAGGTGGGGTGTTTCTCTTTTCCCTGCTGTCTTGACAGGTCTCATCTCCTAGGATCTTTCCATTAAAAATTTATGTAAGGTTCCTCCAAGATGAGTCAGTCCTGCGGTGATCCTTCCTCCACGAAGTTCTCAGGATCAAATGAAATCAATGATTCACTTTTTTTCTGAGCTCTGTATCTTAAATGTTGGCTCGGTCTACAAAAGCCAGTATCCTCTGTGATGCTGTTTTAGTTTTCTGAGTTGCAGGACACAGCTTCCTACAAACATGGCAGTGAGCCAGTTAATTGAACAAATCTTAATTGTGCACTGATAACTCTGAAAAATCTTCATTTCTCTGTGGTGAAATGACTAAGTGTATTATCAAGAAATGGAATTATGAAGTGTTCCCAGATCAAGTTAAACAACTACAGGTGAATTAATATATAATTAGGCTTCAAAACTCATCCTAGGAAAAGCTGAATGAACTGTGTTCACGCTTTGAAACATATTGATTTGTAAAACCAATATCCCACTGTCTACAGAAGGCAATTTAGAACTGAAAATAATTTTTAAAAAAATAGTTCTAAAGATAAAACAGGTCATTTGAAGATTAACCTTTGCCTTTACGGGTTTCTCGAGAATGTCCATATCTATCCAGTAATCATTTTGTTCATTAACTCCTTGTATATAGAGTTTTAACTCATGCCACAGCAGGTGGTTTTAGGAATAACGTGCATTTATGAAAGACAATATAAAATAGTAAGAAATACTAAAGATTTGGAGTCAAGTGGTAGTCTAACGCTACCACTTAATTTCTGGGAGAACTTGGAGGATTTCTTAATTTCTCTAAACTCCAGTTTACGATCTGTAAAATTAGAATAAGAAAGCTAATTTACAGAGTTATTATGTGAGCTAGAGATAAAGTAAATAAAATAACATGCATCTCTACGGTAGACTCTCAGTAAATGATATTTATTATTACCTATACAGCTGGAGAGTATGAGCAGATAGTTAACAAAATGCCCCTTGTATGCCTAAAACAGCAGTTCTCAAATTTTTGGTCTTTGTGGACTTTTTTAGACTCTTAAAAATTATGGAGTATGTCAAAGACTCTTTCTATTAATATATTTAGGGCAACCTATGGATTCTTATAATATAAATTAAATTTTGAAACTAAAATATGCATTTACTGCTTCACTTTTAAATAAAAATAATAAATTTAATATACATCAACAATATATATTTTATAAAAATAAAATACTTTTCAAATCAAAAGATTCAGTGAGAAGTGAATAGTAGCACTGGTTTGTTTACACTTCTGTAAGTGTCTTTAATGCTGGGCTTATTATAAGACAGCTGGGTTGTCATATCTGCTTCGGCACTCAGTCTGTTGCGATATGTTGTTTTGCTTGATATATTACAAGAAAATCTGTCCACACACAGATATGCAGTTGAAAGGATATCAGGAACTTTGAGGGATTCTCAGGTCATATTTTGAAAACAGATTGCCTGAAGTTAGTCAAGACAGTTTCTTGGAGGGAGGAAGTGAGTCATTAAGCCAAATCAGAGACAATGACAACGATAATAATAATGATAAAAGCAGTAATAAACAAATACTAAATGGCAGAAAAGTGACAAAGAAACATTCAAGGCAATGGTAACATCTGTGGTGAAAGTTGAAATGAGGAATTGAATGTAAAATATGTGAAATATCATGACAGATATTTCACCAATGTGAAATATCATTACAGAACCAAGCCAGCAGGAGTAATACATCTGTACTAAAGGAAACTAAGGGGGGAAATGGAGATAAATTGAGAGGTTCAGGTGTGGAAGAACTGTTGTGAAATTTTTCCAAATTTCACATGGGTTGTGAAAATTTCCAAATGCAATTGAGAGAAAGCATACTTGTATTTATATCTTGTATTAACTTGTTTTCAAATAGTTTTGAATGAATTATGCTCTACTGATGTTTTTGAGCAAGATGATTCTTACTTAAGTGGAGATTTAATTATGCAGAACATTTAGTAATATCAATGCTTGGGTGTACCAATAAAATTACAGATCACTAATAGAAATTTTAGCACTCCCCAAAGATCTCCACCCTGCCTTTTAACTTATATGCAGAGTACATCATGAGAAATGCTGGGCTGGAAGAAGCACAAGCTGGAATCAAGATTGCCGGGAGAAACATCAATAACCTCAGATATGCAGATGACATCACCCTTATGGCAGAAAGTAGAGAGGAACTAAAAAGCCTCTTGATGAAAGTGAAAGAGGAGAGTGAAAAAGTTGGCTTAAAGCTCAATATTCAGAAAACTAAGATCACGGCATCTGGTCCCATCACTTCATGGGAAATAGATGGGGTAACAGTGGCAACAGGGTCAGATTTATTTTTGGGGGCTCCAAAATCACTGCAGATGGTGATTGCAGCCATGAAATTAAAAGACGCTTGCTCCTTGGAAGTAAAGTTATGACCAACCTAAATAGCATATTAAAAAGCAGAGGCATTACTTGGCCAACAAAGATCCATCTAATCAAAACTATTGTTTTTCCAGTGGTCATGTATGGATGTGAGAGTTGGACTGTGAGGAAAGCTAAATGACGAAAAAATGATGCTTTTGAATTATGGTGTTGGAGAAGACTCTTGAGAGTCCCTTGGACTGCAAGGAGATCCAACCAGTCCATCCTAAAGGAGATCGTCCTGGGTGTTCATTGGAAGGACTGATGCTGAAGCTTAAACTCCAATACTTTGGCCACCTCATGCAAAGAGTTGACTCATTGGCAAAGACCCTGATGCTGGGAGGGATTGGGGGCAGGAGGAGAAGGGGACGACAGAGGATGAGATGGCTGGATGGCATCACCAACTCGATGGGCATGAGTTTGAGTAAGCCCCGGGAGTTGGTGATGGACAGGGAGGCCTGGCGTGATGCGATTCATGGGGTCGCAAAGAGTCTGACACAACTGAGCGACTGAACTGAACTGAAAGATCTCCAGCCCGTAATCTAAGAACAATAGGTTTCTTCACAGAGCTAGATTTGAGCAAAGATAATGTCCCAGAGGCATTAGAACAAGGTGGAAATTGTGACTTTCTTATATGAAACAATTGTCCATTACTAGAATTATAAAGAGTCTTCAGAGAAGAGGTGAGGGATGAATGGTGGATAGATAAATGGAAGAAACTAAGAGATAGATTCTGAATTTTTAATAGAATGGGTAGAAGACACTGTTTGAGTTACAATAAAACACAGGAGAAAATAAACATTTATTTTTGAATTTGCTTGTAAATATTGTTATCAACTCCTTATAGAAATTTTAAAAGGAAAAATAAACAAATGGCAAGCATTTTGAAGTAGAGGGAGGTATGAAAATGGTGAATAATAACATGCATAGGAAATAATTTGAAACAGAAGGAAAATGATGGTAGAGAGAGCAGTAGGGGGTTAATGCCTTAATCTGGGAGTCCAGTAACAAAGCTAAAGGGTAAATTCACTGTGAAGGCAGAATTTATTGAATTTATTGACTACATCAAAGCCTTTGACTGTGTGGATCACAACAAACTGTGGAAAATTCTTAAAGAGATGAGAATACCAGACCACCTGACCTGCCTCTTGAGAAATGTATATGCAGGTCAAGAAGCAATAGTTAGAACTGGACATGGAACAACAGACTGGTTCCAAATCAGGAAAGGAGTATGTCAGGCTGTATATTGTCACCCTGCTTATTTAACTTATATGCAGAGTACATTATGAGAAATGCCAGACTGGATGAAGTAGGGAATCAAGCTGGAATCAAGACTGCAGGGAGAATTATCAATAATCTCAGATACGCAGATGACACCACCCCTATGGCAGAAAGCAATGAAGAACTAAAGAGCCTCGTGATGAAAGTGGAAAGAGGAGAGTGAAAAAGTTGGCTTAAAGCTCAACATTCAGAAAACTAAGATCATGGCATCCGGTCCCATCACTTCATGGCAAATAGATGGGGAAACCGTGGAAACAGTAGGAGACTTTATTTTGGTGGGCTCCAAAATCACTGCAGATGGTGACTGTAGCCATGAAATTAAAACACACTTACTCCTTGAAGAAAAGTTATGACCAACCTAGACAGCATATTAAAAAGCAGAGACATTACTTGGCCAACAAAGGTCCATCTAGTCAAAGCTATGGTTTTTCCAGTAGTCATGTATGGATGTGAGAGTTGTACTATAAAGAAAGCTGAGTGCTGAAGAATTGATGCTTTTTGAACTGTGGTGTTGGAGAAGACTCTTGAGAGTCCCTTGGACTGCAAGGAGATCCAACCAGTTCATCCTAAAGGAAATCAGTCCTGAGTATTCATTGGAAGGACTGATGCTGAAGCTGAAGTTCCAATACTTTGGCCACCTGATGCAAAGAACCGACTCATTTGAAAAGACCCTGATACTGGGAAAGATTGAAGTCAGGACGAGAAGGGGAAGACAGAGGATGAGATGGCTGGATGGCATCACCAATGTGATGGACATGAGTTTGAGTAGGTTCCGGGAGTTGGTGATTTTACAGAGAAGCCTGGTGTGCTGCAGTTCATGGGGTCGCAAAGAATTGGACATGACTGAGCAACTGAGCTGAACTGAATTGGAAGACAAAATCCTCAGGGTGGAAGTGGTAGAGGCAGGGAAGAGGGACTGGGTAATAGGGATTTAGAAGTAACCTTCTAATGAAATGGAAGACCCAAGGAGACGCATGCACAAAGAGGGAGCCCCTCCAGTCCAAGGGTTAAATTTTAAGGAAGATTTAACAAGAGCAATAAAGGTGCAGAGGAAGAAAAGAAGTAGTTAAAAATCTAAGGGAGAGAATCTGGAAAGAAATACGTAGTTTGGAGGACAGAGAGGGTTAAAAGGGCAAGAAAGGTAGAAACTAGGAGTGCCACTGGTACCTTTCTTGTTTTCAACGGAAATGCAAATACTTTTCAAGCATTTAACACATGCGGAGGTACTCTCATGGGCTTTACATCAGTGTTACTCAAAACAGCACTGAGGAACTACCACCATTCAGGGATCTATCCCCTATCAGTCTGCCGTGAGACAAGCACAGAAATGAGAGTAACCTTTGCAAAAATGTTATAGCTATTTGACATAGTAACCTCATCTGCTGAATCTAATCATAAAAATTTCTTTTGAATTGTCATTTAATTTTTTCTTAAGGAAAACAGTCTTTCCAAAAATGGTCTTTCGTCACAGACAGTCTGGAAAGTACAACTTCACAAGCTTTATCTAATTTATTTCTCAAAGCTCTGCCATGATGTATTATTCTTAGGGCCACTGTATAGGTAGAGAATTTAGGCACCGAACAAACTCATACAACTGTGAAGTGGTAAGAAATTTAGCCTACACAGGTATGTGCGTGCTAAGTTGCTTTAGTCGTGTCCAGTCTTTGAGACCCTATGGACTGTAGCCTGCCGGCCTCCGCTGTCCATGGGATTCTCCAGGCAAGAACAGTGGAATGGGTTGCCCTCCTGCAGGGGATCTTCCTGACCCATTGGTTGAACCCATATCTCTTAGTCTCCTGCCTTGGCAGGTAGATTCTTTACCACTAGCACTACCTGGGAAGCCCTACATAGGTTCAGAACATTTAAAACAATGTATGAGGAGAAGGGATGAGCAGTAGCAGAAGGAGAGAAATTTTTCATAGAATACGACAGTACACTTTCAAGGTATAAAGAAAGGATCACACAAGGAGTGACTCTTTCTAGTCTCCTTTGTGAGTGCAAAGCACATGGTTGGTTCCATATTTGTGGGCTAAGTCACAAATGTATACAGAACAATGATAAAACCAGCTTGAAAATGAAAAGTATTACTGTTGACTAGTGAGTTATTATGCTCTTTCTCAAATATGTATTGAATGCCTACTACATGTATGACATGGGGCTATGCTGAAAACTGGGCCTTGGGGGCAGGAGATGTTCTAATTGAGCAAAGTAAGCTGATAATTTTTCTAAACCTCAGTTTCCAAATCTGTGTAATGGTCATGGGAATAGAATCTTCCCCAGTTGGAATTAAATGATGCAGTCCATGTAAAACTCAGTGCAATGTGTTACTAATGCAAAGGCTCAAAAAATAAAAACAGAAATAAATGAGGTGGGAGGAACAAGTGTACTCAGGAGCCTTGTATTTTCCCAAGAGGACTAGATAACCATATGGTTAGCTAGATTGTGAAATTCCCCAAGTGCTACTAAAAGCTCTAACTGAATTTGCTACTTTACCATCCTTTTAATTCAGAATCAAGGATTTCAGCCATGCATCGACAGTTCAATCTGTTTGATTGATTTCCTTACATCAAAGCTTATATAGGTGTTAATTGCTTGGAGTTGATGTCCCTGACTTGCCTGTAATGGACCTCTCTGGCACTCAATAATTTCTAGAGTAAATTTCTGTCTCTTCATACTCCTTTATCTCTGATTCATTCTCACGTTTGATGCTGTCTAGATGACCCTGGGGAAACAGCCTAAGTGCCTTTCAAACTCAACTCTGTAAGATAGTTACAGAATAGACAGAACTGTGCTTTATGTCTGAATTCTAGAATTCCTAGACAGATCTTTACACTGTGGGAACATGAGAATTGCCTGCAATTAATGCCTATCCCCAAAGATGATTTACCCCTGAAAATCTCTCTTTTATTGTTATGTAGACACCAAGAAAACAGATCATAACCAAATTAACACCACTTTATCCTTTGTAGATCCAACTTTGGTCTGGGCCAAGAAAACAGAAACTCTGCAATACAGACCACATCTAACTTTTGGCAAACAGTCAATGAAAAGATCAATGCAAAATCAATTGCTGAACTCTACTGACTCGGACTTCTATCTTTATTGGTTCCCAAGAAAGATCAATAAAACATGCCTTGAGTTCTTGAGCTCTGAGGTAATATTTGGGTCACAACATCCAACATTCTAACAGTTTAGTCTTAGCTGGTTGAACTATTGCAGGAGGAAGAAATGTCAGAGTTTAAAAAATGAAATACTCAAGGTTTCAAATTTTCTGGAGGAGTTCTTGAGCTCTGAGGTAATATTTGGATCACAACACCCAACATTCTAACAGTTCAGTCTTAGCTGATTGAACTATTTATTATAGGAGGAAGAAATATCAGAGTTTAAAAAATTAAATACTCAAGATTTAGAATTTTCTGGAGGACATGCTCATTGTCTTAGTTACAAAACATGTTGGCTTTTTTAATTTATTACTCTTTCTTATTTTTGGCCTGCTTCTCTGGTGGATCAGTGGTAAAGAATCCACCTGCAATGCAGAAGATGCAGGTTTGATACCTGAGTCAGAAAGATGCTCTGGAGAAGGAAATGGCAGCTCACTCCAGTATTCTTGCCTGGAAAATCCCATGGACAGAGGAAACTGGTGGGCTACAGTCCAAGGGGCTGCAAAGAGTTGGACATGACTGAGTGACTGTGCGCGTATACACACACACACACACACACACAACTAGCTTAGAAGTATTTCACAAATAGCTAAAATTACCTATATTACACTGTTTTAAGTCCAAAGGATAATTACAGCACATAAAAATTCCTATATGACTTATAAAAACACATATTCCAACTCAGAAATTTGTAATCAACTCATTACCACACTGCCCAGCCTACATCAGTAGCTCTCTAAATATGTGTTAATTAATGCTAATTAATAAATATTTATTTTTATAAATACTATTTAGGATATGTATCCAAGAATTCTCATAGACAAATATAATTCTGCATTGCCAATTTTCATCCACATAGGCTAAAAAAACACTGCATCTCATATAACATTTTTAAGTAAAAGCTTAAAAATTCCCAGTAATCCAGAATAACTGCTTTAGGTCCCTGATTATAATTTTATTTTAAGCAAAATTAAAATGTGTATGTGACACTCTTACAAAAGTGTTATTAGAGTGTTTAACTCCAAATTATTGAAGACTTGCCTCTTACTCAAATCTATTATAAAGACTCTTGAAATGGGTCTGTTTATGCCTTATGATTATAGCTTAAAATTATCATAAATATAGTTATGGTAATAGCTTTACTTTTCTTCTTTAAGCACAATCAGACATTAATTTTTCAGATTATTTCAGTTATTAGAGAAAAATGCAAACACAGGGAAGTTTGTCATACTCTCACAATCTTATTTTCAACAAGAAATTAAGTAATATCTCACTGGTCTCTGTGTGTGTGTGTGTGTGTGTGTGTGTGTGTGTGTGTGTGTGTGTGTGTGTGTGTGTGTGTGTGTGTGTGTGTGTGTGCGCGCGCGTGCGCACTCAGCAGTGTTTGACTATTCACGACCTCATGGGCTCCTGCCAGGCTTCTCTGTCCAAGGAATAAATTAAGTAATATCTCACTGGTCTCTGTGTGTGTGTGTGTGTGTGTGTGTGTGTGTGTGTGTGTGTGTGTGTGCGCGCGCGCGCGCGCGTGCACTCAGCAGTGTTTAACTATTCACGACCTCATGGGCTCCTGCCAGGCTTCTCTGTCCAAGGAATTTTCCAGGCAAGAACACTGGGTGGGTTGCCATTTCCTTCTCCAGGGGATCTTCCTGACCCAGGGATCATACTCGTATCTCCTGCATTGGCAGGAGGATTCTTTCCCACTGGTGCCACCTGGGAAGCCTAGACTTCCCTTTGGTTTAGATGCCAATCTCTGTTTACCTCAACACACTCAAGAATCAGAAAATTACCATATAAGGCTTCTGAGTAACCAAATATATGTCAGAGTTTGTGCCTTAGTTACTAAGAGTTGTCACTCATTCTTGCCAAGCCTATTTGCTAAGATAGTCACGTAACACATTCATGCGTGTGTGCATGCGCTCACACACACACACACACTTGAAAGGACTTGGGGATTTGGTTAATCCCCAGCAAAGTGGAAATAGAAAATTAAAACTGAGTATAGCTGACTGAAAAGACACAATGAAATTTATTCATTCACCCATTAAACAACTGTATTTTAACTAAGTTAAGCGATGTGCTGAGCACAAAGAATAAAATGGTGAACAAAACAGATACTGCTAAAGATCAAGTAGTTTAGTCTAGTAGGCATTCTTTGGTAATCTAATAAATACACAAACTGATGGATGCAACAAAGCAAAAGTGCAGGAAACTACAAGATTGAAAGAGCAGGGCAGCAAGGGGCAGGGCAGGAGGAGAGAATTAGGAAATGCTACTGATGAAGTGACTCGTGAACTGAAATGGGAAAATAAGCATAAACTAGATAAAGGGATAGAAGAACTCCAGGGAAATGACTGAATTGCCTGTAGGAAAGCTCTAAGGCAAAGGAGCACAGTTCAAGTGTCTGGAAGCAGATCCATGTAGCTGAAGGGAAAAGATCAGGAGTAATGAGTTATTTGGCAGAGTTGCAATGGCAGGGGAAGCTAGTGATGAAACTTCAGTAGTAGGCTAGTAAAGACATTTGGTTTTATCCTAAGAACAATGGGAAGCCATTGAGAAGTAGACACATGAGGAAAAATTCCAGAACAGCGTGATGTCACTGAAGGCAAAGGAAGAGGCTTTTTTCGAAAAGGAAGGCAATCAAGTAAATAAAAACTAAAAACCACAGTGAAGCTGCTATCACCAATCGACATCTAAGCTCTTTCGGAGAAGGAACCTGGCGGGAGCCACACTGGAGTGGTGTTGCAGACAGCATACTGTTGCCCAGCCAATGGCTATTGCCCTCTTCTTTCCTGTTGACAGATCCTGTCTCCCACCACTGATGCTAAAGATGCCTTCCTCATAGCTAGAGAATGTTTCCCAGTATCGACCAGTGAAATCTAAGTGACCTCTGCTGGTGGCTTTTTGAAAGGTTTTTCATCCCTTAATGAAATATGACAGAAACACTGAGAAATAAAAACAGGTCCTATGTGAGAATACATCCTTAGATCCACTGCAGCTGCCTTGTGATCATGAGGGGAAAACCAAGATCACAGAATATCAACACAACTGAGTTACTGAACTAAACATGCCTAAAAATTGTGGCTCAGCTGGTAAAGAATCCACTTGCAATGCAGGAGACCTGGGTTTGATCCCTGGGTTAGGAAGATCCCCTGGAGAAGGGAAAGGCTACTCACTCCAGCATTCTGGCCTAGAAAATTCCATGGACTTGTAGTCCATGGGGTCACAAAGGGTCCAACATGACTGAGAGACTTTAACTTTCACTTTCAAAAATATTTAAGGAGCTTCCCAGGAGGCACAATGGTAAAGAATCCGCCTGCCAATTCATGATACACAAAAGACGCAAGTTAGATCCCTGGGTCACAAAGATCCCCTGGAGTAGAAAATGGTAACCCACTCCAGTATTCTTGCTTGAAATATTTCACAGACAGAGAGGCCTGGCAGGCTACAGTTCATGGGTTGGCAAACAGTTGGACACAACTGAGTGACTGAGCATGTGTGCACACCCACACACACACACAAATATTTAAGTATGCAAAGAAATAACCTGATGTAGAAAAATAAATTATCATTTTTAAGTCACTTATAGCTGGGCATTTAATAACTTGCTACAAAAAGAATCACGTCTCAGTTAAGCGGATGAAGAACTGCCTGGGTGATAAAGAACTGGAAACGGAGAGTTTAGACTGCTCTTGAAAATGACTGAAACATGGAACAGTGGGGAAGCTGCTGGATCTGGAGTTTAGGGAGAGATTTGTGTTTTTTATTTTTACGTGTTTGGTTGGTTAATTTTTGCTTTTAAGAGAGAAAAGATCTTAATATACTTAAGTGATGATTGTGTTAGGTAGTTAGAGTAGGAAAAAGGAGTCCAGAATGGCAGTGGCTAAAAGACAAAGAAGGGAAAAGCCCAGGAAAAGAGAACAAAGGAAGGTCCGAGGACCAGAGTGAGAACCTCAGGTAAAACAAACAGCCCTCCTGGCTAGCTCAGTTTACATAGGGCAGGCTCAGGAGGAGGAGAAAAAACACAAAATAAGAGGAGCAAAAATTGAGCCTCTGGCTTCTCTTCGAATCTTTTCCTTTGCTTGCCAAATAAAACTGAGCTGGAACACTGGTCCATCCGTTGCTTCAAATTTTTGCTGCAGCGAGACAGAAACAGGGAAATTACAAACTCCCCCAACATCTATCATTCCATTTCTCGATTTAACCTGACTGAAACAACCTAGGCTCGGCCCGTCAAGGTGGAGGCCGAACACAGCAGAAACCCAACTCAGCGAAAGCTCCCGCGGTGGAAGCTGAACAGGAAGAAAACCCAGTGCAATGGAAGTGGCAAGAAGCCCAGCCTGCTGGAAACCAGAAGAGCAAAAACAAACTTGCTCACGCAGCTCAGTCTCAGATTCCAGAAGACCTCCTGTTGGGGTAGGAAGTCCTCGCTTCTATGGCTGGAAGGACATATGGCTAACAAAATCTTAACTCCCTTACAATCTCTCGATACAGAGAAGATAAGTGATACAGAGAAAAAAATCATCAACTTTAGCATAAGCTTCATGAAACTGAAAGGGAGGGTATTATAGCCCCACAGGACACAGGATACCATTCCCTCTTCCTTGAAACACTTTCTGGGTTTTTCTGGGTGTTTTTTCTTTTTTTCACAAAATCACTTTGCTAAATTTAAGAATCATATTTCAGAAAATATTTAATTTTTTTTAACTTTTAAATTTGCATGAGGATATAGCCAATTAACAAACAATGCTGTGATATTTTCAGGCAAACAGGGAGGAGACTGAGCCATACATATACATGTATCCTTTCTCCCCCAAACTCCTCTCCAAACCAGACTGTCACATAACAACGGACAGAGTTAGATCTGCTTACAGTAGGTCCTTGTTGGTTATCCATTTTAAATTAGCAGTGTGAACATGTCCATCCCAAACTCCCTAACTATCCCTTCCCCCAGCAACCATAAACGCATTCTCCAAGTCTGTGAGGTCTTCTTCTGTTTTGTAAGTTCCTTTGTCTCATTTCTTTTTAGATTCCACATGTAAGGGGTATCATATAATATTTCTCCTCTTGTATGACTTCACTCAATATGCTATTCTCTAGGTCCATCCGTTATTGCAAATTGCATTATTTCCTTCCTTTTAATAGCTAAGTAATATTCCATTGTATAAATGTACCACATATTCTTTATTCATTCCTCTGCTGTTTGTTGTTTTTTTTTTTTTACATTCATGTAAAAAACACTCCTGGCTTCCTTCCTACTTCACTATCAGCTTATTCTTACTCACCTATGTTGTCTATAGGAGAGTTGTCTATATGTTATCTCCTATGTTGTCTTTATAGGATCTCTCAAAGAGAGCTCAATCCTTAATCCTCTTCTTTATACTTTCCATAGCTTTAATTACCATCAACATACCAATGACATTTAAATGTGTGTTTCAGGTCTTAATTCACCACTGACTGCTTCACTATCTCCTAAATACACTACGTCTTTGCCTCACAGACATCTGTCCTTATCCACAATTACCAATTACCTTCCCTCCCCCATTCCCACATACACATGCAAAATGCAGGGATTTCTTCTATTTCCAGGCGTTCACTCTTGTGTAAATACCAATCTCATCTATCTGCTTGTTTAAATCAAAGACCTGGAAGGATCTCTGATTCCTCTTTTTCACCATCCCCAACTCCTCCCACATTCAATCAATCAATCAGAAAGCCTTATTGGCATTACTTTACACATACCCAGATTCAGTCTACTTCTCTCTCCATAACCTCCACTCTAGTCCAAGCCACCATCATCTCTCACAAGAGGACTGTGACAACTTTTCTGCTTCTGTTTCCCTGGCCAAAATTCAGTCTCCAGGTAGCATCCAAAATTGTCTTTGATCAGTACAAATCCGCTCAAGTCACTTCCTCATTTAAAACCTCATCTCCAGGGGATTTTCCCAACCCAGGGATAGAACCCAGGTCTTTTGGGGAATATAGATTCTGTGAATACCAGATCCTACAAAAATCTGCACAACCAATGCAGCCAGTCAGCTTCAGAGCATTGATACTTACTTTTCTCTCTTTCTGGTACTATTTCCCCTGATCTCTCAATGGCCTGACTTCTCAGCTCCAAATACACTTAATAATGATGACAATAATGTCCCAATATATATGTGCATCACATCATAAACTAAAAAAAGATGAAATATGACAATTTTGAAATGGCAGAAAGTGGTAAAAATGGTAACTGAATGAAATGTTCTGTATCACTTTTGCGACTTCTCTAACTGTAAAAGTTCAAAGTAAAGCCTGAATTATTTCTTCAAAAAATAAAATTTGAATATAGCAGTGAGTACATGTCAATCCTAAACTCCCAATCTATCCACCCCCCAATATTTAATGTGAAATGGTAAAATGATGATAATAGCTGATCGCCTACTATCTTCCCCAAATTATCCTCTACTCTTCTCTCCCTTGTTTTGTGCTTTGGCAAGATGACCTCCCACGATGGCCCCACCTAAACTCTCTTATCCCTGAATGCTGGCTGGGTGTCCTGAGAGTGAACCGTGCCAAGAGACTGAAAGGTGGGACAAGAGAGGTCAAGGTATTGTCTACACTCCCATCTCCAGTTTCTTCCCTTTCAAGACACTCTTCAAACAGTGGCAGAGTTTCTCTATCACCTCAGTTCTTGTTAGGGGGATCCTCAACCACAGTTACTGCTCCCTCCCATAGCCTCTGGTAAGTAACAGCATTCCTTCTCTTCGTCCCTTTAGGCTTAAAGGTAGTAATGGCTTCCCATTGTTGCTATTATCTGGGTGATCGGCCCTGTCCTGAGAGTCTCCTTAGCTGAGTCCACACCTCTACAAACACCTCGCTCATTAAACTCTCTTCATTTAACTCTTTTGAGTATGCTAATTGACCTTTGACAGATATAATAGCTATAACCATCGAACAATTCCTACAATCCAGGCACTGCTCTAAACACACTGCATATATTTAATCTTCACATTAACCTTAGTATAAAGGTTTTATTAAGGCTCCAACTTTACAAATGCCGAGGAAACTCAGCAACAGAGTTTAACTTTCTCAAGGCTTCCCAGCCAATAAGTGGTAGAATTTGGATCTCACTCTATATTCTTAATCACCAAGCTGTATTGCTGCCCAAGAAGCATCATTCCTTGCCACCCTATTCAGTGCTGCCTTCTCCCACACCTGTTTTATTCTTTTCCTGGAAACTATCATTTTTTAAAATTATTTTTTATATTTAATTTATATGGGAGTTTATTCTTGGCCTCTACTATAGAATGATAACTCAATGAGACCAGAAAACTAGTTTGGCTTATTCATATCTTTACACACAATGCATAAAATACAGTTTATATATTGCATGTTTTCAACAAAATATGACTTTCATTTTAATGCTGCACTAAGAAAATTTGAATGTGAATGCTGGCAAGAAAGTTGACAGAATTTATATCTGATAGCATTTATTTTCCCCATAAAGCAGAAAAAGGGGTCATCTGTTGACAGTAATAGGGAGGATGGACAGATCAAATATCTGCTAAAAGTGAAGAAATCTTTTGAGGGCTCTGAAATCTTTTGCATGGAGCAGGAGACTAGAGAAAAGCAGAATTGTTTAGGCCATGCTGAGAGCTCAGCTGAGGTTGGTCAGTATGAATTTAAAGTGTTCCCAAACTTCCCTGTTTTCTGATTTCCTTTACCAGGGCTCAGGTGCCCTGTGCAAACACAAGGAAAACAGACCCTAGTGGAATCAACCAAGAATGAAAAAGAAGGCTGCTGATCTGTAAAAAGCACAATGGTTCCAAAGGCTTAGCAATCTGAAGCCATTCAGTGTGGAAGAAAACTGTCCAACATACCTCAGCAGGGTCTAAAAGAATTGGTGTATTACTGCAGAGGGTAACCACTGAGCTCACTGCCTGGGGAGGGCATCGAGCTCAGAAATGGAGCCAGCTCAGTCATTCGTTAATACTAGCTGTGTGATCACTGGCAAAATACCTAAGCTCTCCAAGTCTCACGTTTTGTTTCTATAATTTGAAACATGTATGCCTTTTTGAGGAGTTATTTTGAGCCTGGAAATTAAATTTTAACTAACCTAGGAATGTCATACATATAAAACAGGTCTTTCTACTATAATATCAGATGAAAGAAAAGTCACTGACTGACAGGAAACCATGATGGTTCTCCACCTAAGTTTTTTTTTTTTTTTACTGTATTTCCTTATAGTTTTCATATCCGAGGCAGAACAAAACACTAAATAAAAAAATTTTAAATAATTTAAATAAGCTGTTTAATTTAAATTAAATAAGCTAAATAATTTAAATAAAATAAATAAGCTATTCAACAATATATATATGAATTAATCATCTTAGTATGACTCCACAGACTATAGTTGTGAATACATAGCTTTTGAAGCCAGACAGAATAATAAAAAAATAAAATAATAGAACAAGGGCATTTTCAAATACTAACCATTTTGATCATTACCCATTTACTTCAGGGCAGCCAGACTGAAGAAAGTAAAATAAGCAGGATAGATTTTTGGGCTTTTGATTTTATTTTTACAAAATGGTAAGAGTCAGGGGCAGGAAGTTTTTAAAGAACAAAATCTATACATTTGTACTTTAATAGTCGTAATACATGGATCATAAATGAACTATGCAAAAGTTACCTTGTCAAGACTGGAAGAAGAGAATGGCAGTAGTAAAGGTGGAATAAATGTATCCTGGACTTGCATGAAATTACATCAGTGGCTCATTTAACTCAAGCAGAAGCCTAAATTTCATCTTCCATTTTATGGCTATTAGAGTCTATCCATTCTGATGAACAGCACTGCCTGCTCTCCTTCTGCTATACAGACAAGTAGCCACAGAAATCTATCAATCATTTTATTAGTCATACAACATAATATCAAATATGAAATAAATTTCATAATAAAGAAGAAGATATTGAACTTTCTGAAGAGATGTCTTAAATCAGAGTTTTTATGAAAAGGACTGTAATTTTGAATTTCAATAATTTTTGTATTATTTTCCAATAATACCTCCAAGATAGGCTAAAAGGTGAACAATATGTGTTATATTTTTCAAACTGTATTTTTTGAAGATTTTTTTCAAGGTAAAATTATATAATTATGAGCAAATAAATACCAAAGTGTCAATGGAATCATTTATAGCTTATTAGCCAAGAAAGTATGTGCACTGGTCAGTTAACTCATTATTTACAGAGTGGCATGCTGTCCATGAATAATTATGAGTAGGTTCAAATGATCAGCATCAAAAATGAATTACTTTGTAAGAACTTGATTCCTTCTAATTTTTATAGCTTTGCAATTTTCAATACTAAATTGGTTATGAGTTTAACTTGCATAATATTCTTTCTACTGAAAAACAATGAAACTGTTCTCTAGAAAAAATTTCCAGCTTACCAGTAATGTTTATACTTTCTTCCTCCCTAAGCAATAAGCCACGAGATTAAAAGATGCTTGTTCCTTGGAAGAAAAGCTATGACAAACCTAGACATTGTATTAAAAAGCAGAGACATCTCTTTGTCAACAAAGGTCCGTTTAGTTAAAACTAAGGTTTTTTCCAGTAGTCATGTATGGGTAAGAGAGCTGGACCATAAAGAAGACTGAGTACCAAAGAACTGATGCTTTCTAACTGGTGCTACAGAAGACTCTTGAGAGTCTCTTGGACTGCAAGGAGATCAAACCTGTCAATCCTAAAGGAAATCAACCCTGAATATTCATTGGAAGGACTGATGCTGAAGCTGAAACTCCAATAATTTGGCCACCTGATGTGAAAAGCTAACTCATTAGAAAAGACCCTGATGCTGGTAAACATTGAAGGCAGGAGGAGAAGGTGACAACAGAGGATAAGATGGTTGGATGGTATCACCGACTCAATGGACATGAGTTTGAGCAAGCTCCGGGAGCTGGTGATGGACAGGGAAGCCTGGTGTGCTGCAGGCCATGGGGTCGCTAAGAGTTAGACATGACTGAGCGACTCAACTGAACTGAACTAAACTTATCCAATTTTAAAAACATACATTAATAATAATGAACCCTTATGTGGTAGCATAAGTAACATGTTCTTTTTGAAAAATAACTAATTTCCAAAACAGGGAGATCAAACCAGTCAATCCTAAAGCAAATCAACCCTGAATATTCATTGGAAGGACTAATGTTGAAGCGGAATTTCCAATACTTTGGTCACCTGATGCGAAGAGCCAACTCAGAAAAGACACTGATGCTGGGAAAGATTGAGGGCAGGAGGTGAAGGGAGAAACAGAAGAAGAGATGGTTGGCTGGCATCACTGACGTAAAGGACATGAGTTTGAGCAAACTCTGGGAGACAGTGAAAGACAGGGAACCTGGCACGCTGCAGCCCATGGAGTCCCAAAGAGTCAGACACAGCTTAGCAATTGAACCACCATGTGTATATCCTAGTTTTTCAATCAAGTCATACTATAATTAATTAGGCAGAGTAAAAATTTTAGAAGATTTATATATTACTAAAAAGAGACAAAATATTAATATTCTTTGATTCAAGAACACTAGGTTTCATTTTCTCCCCAATCCTTATCATAAAATCTTGTTAAAGTTTCTAGAATAAATCGGACACCTTACAAAAGAATATAATTTTTTTTGCTTTCATATAACCATGAAAATATATCTTATAGTTGTTTCAAATCTCATGTTAAGACTCATTAATTACTTAAAATATACATGAAAACTGAAGTGAAATTTAAACTCTTTAACAAGGACATCTGTATACAGTTATTTATGTGGCAACAAAGTAAAGTTACAAAAATTCTTCTCTCCTTCTGTAGATTTCTGTAGGAGTCTCTCCTTCCTTGGAGAACACTGCACATTTTTCATGTTACACATTATTTTTAGATGAATACAAGGAAAATGTGATCTACTTTATTAAAAGGAAGAGACTAAATCAAGTTAACCCTATAATGAAAATAACGAGAAAGGTTTAAATGGAAAAGATAATGAGAAAGGTTTAAGTGGAAAAAGGTTTAAAAGGTTAAATAATGAGAAAGGTTTAAATTTCAAAGGGGGAAAATAACCACTCAACACATTTTAAATACAATTATAACTCAATACTCTTCATATATTGGAAATCCTTTCTAGTTCTTTATAGCATTGCAATTTTAAATATTTAATGATTTTAAAATCAAGAGTGAAGTGACAAGGCACTCAACAAAAGTCACTGCAAGAATACTGGGTGACAAAGTTAAGTTCTCCAATGCTGTTGGCATTTTTCCAGCCTACAAAGACACATTCATTCCTCCAACTTTAAATTAATTGCTGTTTATACATACTTTTACATAATCTGAATCCGAGTGTCATGATTTTGAAGTTAAAAGGGCTAATATGCACTTCTGCTTTCAATAATAAAATTTTCTATAATAAAAATAGGTTTATTTCAAAATACTAAAATTAGATTAATGCAGAAGGCATCCAGGCATTTACAATCAAGGCCTGGTGGCTTAAAAGATTTAACATGCACTTCACATACATTATTTTGCAGGTGGAGAGAGAGTGCTTTTAATAGGATAAAATAAACTTTAGCTTCTCCAAGTGCATGGAACCAGCACATTTCCCCTTGTATTATCCATCCTGGTACACATATTTCATAGGAAGAGAAGCATAAGACATTATGCAACCTCCAGGTAATTCTGTATAGTTTCCTATATATTTCTTATTTAATTCCCATTCATTGCTAGGATTAAATTCCATGAGTTTATAACCATTTCTCAATATAATCTTCAAAGTCAACAGTGAGCCTCAACATGTTTGGAAGTTCGTTCTCCAAGCTTATACTAGTGCTTCCTAAACAGGTATTAGAGAGAAAACTAGTGTCTGAGATGTGTGTTATGGGGGAATTTTTTTTTTCCCTTTCTGCAAATAAACATTGTTCCCTGAGCATTAAGCAGACCTCAGCAAGCTCATCTTTCCAGGTCTTCTCAGAGCCTGCAATATGCTGATGCCTACATCCTTGCTTAGATCCAAGGAGAGGATAGGGTATGTAACATTTCTTGAGCATCTTTCATCAAGAAAATCTAAGAAAAATGAACCAAAGCCATGTCTCTACTGAATGTAATTTGGGAAATGCTGGAAAATATTTCCAGGTAAGTCTATTTTTGAAGAACTTCAGAAAATAGAATTCTAAAAATGTCCAAATGGAAACAGTCTTTTTTTTTAATATACTTTTCTCACTAACATACATCACTGTTCCCTCTCGGACATTCGGTCCCCATTAATCCCCTGAAGGCAATTGTACCTTCATCTTTCTCTCTACTGAATAATTCTAATTCCTTTAAGCTTTCTTCAGAGCTCCCATTTTAAAACTCTCGAGTCATTTTTAATACTTCCTAAATCTTCTACAGTTTGTCTATAACTTTCTTAAAAATGGTAATCCTAAACTTTGAAAATAAAACTACAAAAATAAGTAAAAGCTTTTCTCAATGATTCCTAATTAGCAACAGATAACAGGATCATGTTCATTTTGTAGGATCGTTTTTTTTTTTAAAGTGTTATACACTGCTTAGGAAAGGCTGCATACTATGTCTGTCTACAATCCCAGCACTGGTGATGTAGCCCAGAATCTAGAGAATTTTTTCTGAAGAAAGCAGGCAGGTCTCTTTCATTTGCTAATCTCCTTCATTCCTATCATTTTTAATTTTATTATTTTAATAGGAAAGACAATATGTATATGACTCAGCTTGTCAACACTTATTTAAACTCTACTCTTATCTTAACCAGGCAATTGGATTTCAATTATAGAAACTTTACTGCACAATTTATGTACCCCGGACATAAGATTTTCTCCACTGTCAAATGAATAGAGTCTGGGTTTCAAAACAGAGTCCAAAGGAAGAAAAAAGATAAAAATGAAATTTACCTCAAAATAACAAAGTGATCAAAGGTATATTCCTATTGCCTCAAGAGAAAAATGTATTAATGTGTACCTGCTATAAACCCCAAACTAATGAATCCTTGAGAACTAACCTCTCTTGATATTGTCTGCAGTAGTAAAAGCAAATTTTAAAATATCACACTCCATAATCTGTGGGAACTAGATATTTGGGAGTTCAGTTTATGGGATGAACTGCAGAAGGAGACAGACTGCTAAATTGGTAGCTGGTGCAAAATACCGTCGGTGGCAGAGATGACGGTAGCAGTAGCTGATGGGTGACTGACAGCAGGGAAGGCAGAGTCAAGGAAGGCAAGGATGCAGACCAGGGGCAGCAGGGTGGCGCATGTGGTGAGCAGGGGAGGGGAAAGGTACAGGGTGGCTGTGAGGAAAGAAAGGCGTTAGCAGAGGCTAAGGCATGAGTGCCATATCTTTTTTGCCTTTTCATACTACTCATGGGGTTCTCAAGGAAACAATACAGAAGTGGTTTGCCATTCCTTTCTCCAGTGGACCACATTTTGTCAGAACTCTCCACCATGACCCATTCGTCTTGGGTGGCCCTACACAGTATTGCTCATAGTTTCATTGAGTTAGACAAGGCTGTGGTCCATGTGATCAGTTTGGTGAGCTTTCTGTGACTGTGGTTTTCATTCTGTCTGCCCTCTGATGAATAAGGATAAGGGGCTTATGGAAGCTTCCTGATGGGAGAGACTGACTGGGGGAAACTGGGTCTTGTTCTGTTGGGCAGGGCCATGCTCAGTAAATCTTTAATCCAATTTTCTGTTGATGGGCTGGGCTGTGTTCCTGACCCTGTTGTTTGGCTTGAGACCAAACTGTTCACTCACACCTCACCAGAGACTCCTGGACACTCACAGGCAAGTCTGGCTCAGTCTTCCACTGGCCTCCAAAGTCAAATTCCCTGGTGGTTCTCAGTCCCTTTGCCAGATTCCCAGGTTGGGAAAAACTATTGCAGGTCCTAGAAAACCACTAGACCATTTAGGTATGACCTAAATCAAATCCCTTAAGATTATACAGTGGAAGTGACAAGTAGATTCAAGGGATTAGATCTGACACAGTGACATGGACAGAGATTCTTGACATTATACAGGAGGCAGTGATCAAGACCATCCCCAAGAAAAAGAAATGCAAAAAGGCAAAATGGTTGTCTGAGGCGGCTTTACAAATAGTTGAGAAAAGAAGAGAAGTGAAAGGCAAAGGAGAAAAGGAAAGATATACCCATTTGAATGCAGAGTTCCAAAGAATAGCAAGGAGAGATAAGATAGACTTCCTCAGTGATCAATGCAAAGAAATAGAGAAAAACAATAGAATGGGAAAGACTAGAGATCTCTTCAAGAAAATTAGAGATACCAAGGGAACATTTCATGCAAAGATGGGCACAATAAAGGAAAGAAACAGTATGGACCTAATAGATTCAAAAGATATTTAGAAGAGGTGGCAAGAATATACAGAAGAATATACAAAATGATCTTCATGACCCAGATAACCACGATGGTGTGATCACTCCCCTAGAACCAGACATCCTGGAGTCCCAACTCAGGTTGGCCTTAGGAAGCATCACTATGGACAAAGCTAGTGGAGGTGATGGAATTCCAGCTGAGTTATTTCAAGTCCTAAAAGATGATGCTGTTAATGCTGCACTCAATATGCCAACAAACTGGGAAAACTCAGCAGTGGCCACAGGACTGGAAAAGGTCAGTTTTCAGTCCAATTCCAAAGAAAGGCAATGCCAAAGAATGTTCAAACTACTGCACAGCTGCACTCATCTCACATGCGAGCCAAGTATTGCTCAAAATTCTCCAAGCCAGGCTTCAACAGTATGTAAACCAAGAACTTCCAGATGTTCAAGTTGGATTTAGAAAAAGCAGAGGAACCAGAGATCAAATTGCCAACATCTGCTGGATCATAGGAAAAGCAAGAAGAGTTCCAGAAAAACATCCACTTTTGCTTTACTGACTACACCAAAGCCTTTGACTGTATAGATCACAACAAACTGGAAAATTCTTAAAGAGATGGCAATAGAAGGCCACCTTACCTGCCTCTTGACAAATCTGTATGCAGATCAAGAAGCAGCAGTTAAAACCGAACATGAAACAATGGACTGGTTCCAAATTGGGAAAGGAGTACGTCATGCCTATATACTGTCACCCTGCTTATTTAACTTATACATAGATTACACCATGCAAAATGTATGATGGTGTATGTACTGAATACATACAAATGTATGTATTCTTGCTGGGCTGGATGAAGCACAAGCTGGAATCAAGACTGCTGGGAGAAACATCGATAACCTCAGATATGGAGACGGTATCTCCCTTATGGCGGAAAGCAAAGAGGAACTGAAGAGCCTCTTGAAGAAAGTGAAAGAGGAGGGTGAAAAAGCTGGCTTAAAACTCAAGTTTCAAAAAATGAAGATCATGGCATCCAGTCCCATCACTTCATGACAAATAGATGGGGAGACAATGGAAATAGTGACAGGCTTTATTTTCTTGGGCTCCAAAATCACTATAGATGGTGACTGCAGTCATGAAATTAAAAGATGCTTGCTCCTTGGAAGAAAAACTATGACCAACCTAGACAGCATATTAAAAAGCAGAGACATTACTTTCCAGCAAAGGTCCATCTAATCAAAGCTATGTTTTTTCCAGTAGTCATGTATGGATGTGAGAAAGTTGAGCACTGAAGAATTGATGCTTTTAAACTCTAGTGTTGGAGAAGACTCTTTAGAGTTCCTTGGATTGCAAGGAGACCCAACCAGTCCATCCTAAAGGAAATCAGTCCTGAATATCCACTGGAAGGACTGATGCTGAAGCTGAAGCTCCAATACTTTGGCCACCCGATGCAAAGAACTGACTCCCTGGAAGAGACCCTGATGCTGGGAAAGTTTGAAGGCAGGAGGAGAAGGGGACGACAAAGGATGAGATGGTTGGATGGCATCGCCAACTTGATGGACATGAGTTTGAGCAAGCTCCGGGAGTTGGTGATGGACAGGGAGGCCTGGCCTAACAATGCAGGAGACATGGGTTCAATCCCTAGTCTGAGAAGATCCCACATGCCATAGAGCAACTAAGCCCATGCACCAAACCACCGAGTCTGTGCCCTTAGAGCCTGTGCTCTGCAACAAGAGAAACCACTGCAAATGAGAAGCCTGTGTGCCCCAACTACAGAGTAACCCCCAGTCACCACAACTAGAGAAAGCCCAAGCACAGCAACGAAGCCCTAACACAGCCAAAAGTAAATAAATCTTTAAAAGAATGCACAAAAAAGAAGAGAATAAGTCCAGTAAGTCCAATAACGAGTCAGGCCAGAATAGGGAAATCCAGCTATCAGCCAAGTACCAGGAGCACAACTGAGATTAGAAGCAAAGTCACATCCACCAAGATTCAAAAGTAAAAGGTACAGCAGCTGCCCACAAGAGTGCTAGATGAATTCCAACCCATGCTTTCTTGCAGCCTCACCTGCCTTTCACTAATGTTCCTGAAATAGTCTCATCTTCTTTCATCCCACCTAAAAGGCTTCTGTATCAAATGTAAGCATTTTCTAGGTAGATTAGGTCTCAGGACTCTTCCTTAGGTTTCCCACTCTTTTTCTGTATCCGGGAAGGAAGTTCTGACAATCAAATGGACCAGGTAGTGCCTCTTACTGCTGTTTCATGCTGCGTCAGTCACGCAGGAATCAGAGTCCAACTCAGGAGATTTAACAGAGGACACATACAGAGGTGTGGACAGGGTGGAGGAAATCAAAAAGGAAATGTGGCAACATCTTTAGAGAAGAAAAACAGAAGGGAGTCATCTCCTGACCTAGAACAAGACAGATACACAGTTACTGGAGTACAGTTAGAGCAGGGGGTGGGGGGGACAAAAAAACCTGTTAAAAGTTGCACAGTCATGGAAGGATGCCAGAAATCATGGTCCAAAGAGAGAAAGAGCAGGGAAAATATAACCCAAACTCTCCTACTACCCTCCATTCTCCTCCTATTGACTGACATCTGCTAGATTTAAACAGGAAGCCCGTTGTCCAGGAAACCTGAGAAAATGTAGCTGAAAGAAGTCAAAGCCAGCCTCTCAGGACATAGAACAAGATAGAGGGCAGAACGTGGATCTGGGTGGGGTGGGGTCACAAACAGAAAACAACCAGTACCTGTAATATAGCATTAATGGAATGCATAATTAAACCATGCATTGGGACTTCCCTGCTAGTTCAGTTGGTATATAATCTGCCTGCAGTGCAGGAGACCCCGGTTCGATTCCTGGGTTGGGAAGATCCCCTGGAGAAGGGAATGGCTACCCATTCCAGTATTGTGGCCTGGAGAATTTCATGGACTGTATATAATCCATGGGGTTGCAAAGAGTCAGACATGACTGAGAGACTTTCACTTTCACATTCAGTTAAGCCATGACAAGAAATCAATTCTCTGGAGCACAGATAGAGAGCTGTCTCCATTTGAAATATCTGTAGCAAGGGGTCCCTAAATTATGAGACATGGGTCATGAGTGGCAGGAAATTTAGAGTTATTAAAGTATGTTTCAGAATCCCTATGTGTGCCATGCATTATCTGCCAAAGAAGGGGAGACATTCACCAGAGCAAACAGAAAATGTGTGATGAGTAGCAGTTTGTGTTTCCTTCTGAAGATTCAGAAATGATTTGATTATTGGGAAATAGATTCTACATGTTTCTTCATTAATATATTTGAATGGTGACGCAAAAATGTTTTGCTTTTAATGCTGGTCCCTTAAAGGTGATTTCTTAATTTCTTAGCAAAGGGTATATAATAATCATTTCTGCCCTTTTGTTCATCAACTGCCTAGTATTTGATAAGTTTACTTTAAAAGGGACTTTTAGACATGTTCAAAAGAAAAATGTTACTGCTACTAATAGAGATCATGTGTTTGCTTTTGTCTTTGTCATTGTAGATAAGTAGTTTCTGAACAGAGTTATAAAAAACAGAGCAGCTTGCTACTGGTGTTTCTGCCAACCAAAAAGTCATTATTTCCCCCTCACAAATACCCTCCTTCACTAAAAATGTTATCCTTCTTCCTTGACCTAATACATAGACTATACTGCATTTTTCTCTTAAAATGTCTTTTACTGAATCGATGCTAAAATATCACAAAATAATGCTTCAGTGAACATGAGGTTTTTTTCATAACTATACTATTAAAAGAGGATCTAACTTTATAACATGTAGAACATCATATATTTAAAGTGAAAATAACAGCTGAAAAGGGTAAAGAAATCTTTAAAAATAAAATCAACTTTTCTGTGGCAGATGATGGGGATAGACAGAGGAAGAATGTGACAAACACTGGCTACACTCAAAGCACAGTTAAAGGATTATGCCAGTTTGTGAAAACCATACCATACATTATATGGAGAAAAGTATTACAATTATTCAACAACAACAACAAAAAGCTATGGAACAAAAGAGTTAAGTCATCACTATGGCGGGACAGTCAGGAAATGGAACTGCTGTTTTCTGTGGGAGTCTTTGTTGCTACTTTTCTAACATTTCAATGGTTGAAAGGAAATCAAACTGTGAGAACTTACTGCCACTCCAGTGAGCCCTGGGGGATTTGTCACAAATTTGGAACCTGAGTGGCCTCCAGCTTCACAGTTCTGGCTCTTAGAAGTGACAGAAAGCAAAGAGACCAACAGAGAAAGTACAGCATTAGTTACACGGAACTCAACACCAACATATTTTAATTTGTTGGACGAACTTCAGGCTACCTTTTCAGTTTTACATTAAGCTAAATGACCAAATAATTTCCTCCAAAACATATGCTATACTTAGGAAAGTTCAAGCAACTGCCAATATTTTGTAGCTATTCACAGATAATCTTGAACTTACTCTTGTCTGGAAGAAAGCTTCTGAAACACTGAAAATTGGATAAATAACTAGAGACTAGAGTAGTTTTGCAACTCCTTTTAGACTATTTTATATAGTGCCATTTTCCTAAAAACCTGAAAAATGACAAGAACATTCAAAGAACTTAGGTCCTGGTCCCAGAGAACCATCAAGCCTATTTTAAGAAGTAAAATATATAGAGTGCAGTTGACTCCAACTACATGATACATTCTATTCTGTGAATTCCAATACCCTCACTGGGAAAAAACACTTCTGTTTGTTCCACTTGGAACAAAAGCATATTCACTGAAACATTTATTTAGACATTGCCCCACTCGAAATCAGTGTTTCTTAGGTAAGGATCATGACCCTGCAGTCCCTGGAATGTTTGATGAAAATGCCAATTCTCAGCCTCCATACACAGGTAATTTATAAGCCTGTTCAAATTCTTAAACCACTCTACAAAGAGCTCATGTATTATTTCAGAAGTTAAGACTATGAAAATTAGAACCTACTTTGCTATGCTTTTGATACTTTTAGAAAATTTCAGGCAATGAATGGAAAGTTGATGAAAGGATATTTTGAGTAATTTAAATAGGCCTAAAATTGTCTAATATGAATCAATCATAATAAATAGTTTTAATTTCATAAATTTCCTATCCCTCCTGACCCTCCACCTTCTGGCTAAGCATTGTGAATTTAGTAGATTCTAGAATTCTGTGTAATCATGGATTTCTACTTCTATATTCTGGAAGGAAAAATAATCTTAGTGATCAATGAGGATGTTAGCTGATTCTTAAATAATATTTTAAAAATCCTGACTATTCTAAATTTAATACTTCTATATATGTTAATACAGTATATTAATGAGAATATAAATCAGAAATAAACCTTAATACTAAGCAGGACATTTTATAGAAATGTTTATTTAAAAAACTTTTTTCCAAAGAATACAAATTATACAAGCTAAGCTAGAGCTTCCCAACTGCAAAGAACTTTTATCTATTTAAGAAAACTTCCATGCATAAAATGATAAGAAAACTCATGTTCCAGAAAAAGCCCAATTAAATATATATGAGGAAGAAGCAAAAAAATCACTATCTGAAGATGAAATTATGATTCCTAAATTGAAAATGATCAAATCTAAATGGAAGAGCTTAAGAACTTGGTTGGTTACAGATTAAACTCAACATATAAACAAAACTTTCTTATATACTAACTGTTATACGAAAATGGAAAAAAAAAAAGTGTTCACAATAAAAACAACCATACAACAGCTAGGAATGTACCAAAGAAAATAACAACTAAGTGTAAATTTTACTGAAGGATGTAAAAAATCTGGCTATCTTCTCTCTGCCTTATTTTTCCTCACTAAAGTAACTGGGTAAAGCAGAGTAAGATAGGGCCAGATCCATGATGGCCCAGAGCAAGGTGTCACACCCTGGCGGATCCAGGAGGGAGTGTGCATAGGGAGGCACCTTTGTGAGCAGTCAGAGCATTACGAGAGGAGAACTTACACGGAGGGGCAAGCCCAGACGCAGGCTGTTGGAGCCCAAATCAGAGGAGGAGGGGGCGGCCCAAGGAGGAGTGTCAGAGCACCGGTGGGGTGAGGAGAGCATATCCATGCAAAGGAAGGATAAGAGGCAGCAATGGGATGGTCTTCATACAGGGAAACTGATCAAATGGGTACATACCTTAAGAATATTGGAAGCCATATCCCTTACTTACAGATAAGAAAATTGCAAATACGGAAAGGAACAAGATCAGAATGAATCCTGTAGTTATTTGATTAGAATCTGAAGTATTAATGTGAACTCACTGTTTTAAATAGGTAGAAAGATATAGTAATACTGATGTAAATGTGTGTGAATATATTCCCTAGCTCTGTCTATAGAGACAGCCTGGAGGGGTGACACTCCAGTATATGTAGCACCCAGATTTGGGGTGCTACATATTACTACTATACTACTACATATTACTACTATAATATATAATATTTTATATATTATTTTCCTCTGAAAGGAAATAGTCACTCCTAAAATATGACATAAGAGAAATATCTCAATGACTTTGGCTATAACAAAGACTTTTGAGAGACAACATCAAAGATGAAAGCAATATTGATAACCTAGACTTCATTAAAATTAAAAACATCTTCTCTGAAAGATTTTGTGAAAGAGAATGAGCTACAGACTGAAGGAAGATATTTAAGTGTAAATAACCAAAAAAGGAGGAAAAAGGAAACAGTGTACCTTGGAGAAATACCTGGCTTCAAGGCTGGAGAAGGGAAAATACAAGATGAGCCTGGAACATCTTACTGTGCCAGAAAGCAAGGTGCTATTTCTCCAAGCATGACAGAGACATGTCAAAAGAGCACAAGATCTACCCAGAAGTGCTCCAACGGGTCAAATACGAGAAAAATTGAGCATAAGAAAGGAAAACATGATGGTAACTTGTACCCTATTAAATAAAGCTGAGTATCATGAGAACATCCTGATAAAAAGCAGTTTGATAATTAATTAAAAGTTAGCTGGGAATGAGACATTTATGTACTGTTAAAGCATCTCCCAGAAAATAATTATTTATTACAAAGGGCAAAAGAGTAACTTTACAGAGAAGAAGACAGGCAAACATCACCTTAATCAAGTATTACCTGAGAGGATGCAATGAAGAAGGGCACAGCATCTCTTCTATGGTATTCTCTGGCCTTTCCTGACCTCCCAAGGCTGTGGCTCCCAGTTAGTCCCAGGAAGCACACTTCTATGATATTCCTCCCAAAGATTCATGCTCTCAGGCTAATTATGATGAAACATGAAACAAACTGACTGACTACCAAAATATTGCCCTGTAATCATTAAAATTGTCAAGGTCATGAAATTAAAAAAAAAAAAAAGATTGACAAACTATATCAGATTGAATAAAGCTAAAAAGACATGGCAACTAAATACAAAACATGACTCTAAACTGGATCCTTTTGTTGTAAGTGGCATGACTGAAACACTTGACAGAAACTAACTAGTTTGAGAATTAGATGCAGTAATATATCAATGTCAGCTTTCTGATTTTGACGGCTAAATTGTGATTAGGAAGCAGAATGTCTTTATTCTTAGGAAATGCACACTAACATATTTAAAAGAGGAGATGGGCAACTTACTTCCAAGTGGCTTAGAAGAAAAATGGGTATTTGTTTTCTCCTTGCAATCTTCTATAAGTTTGTTTCAAAATAAAAAGTGTATAATGATTTGAAAAAAGTGATACGTAGACTGGGTTCCTGTTTTCTGAAAATTCAACAGCATAAAAATTCATTTGGCTAGTTAATAAAAATTCTAATAACATTATTTTTAACTTATCAAATATGCTACACTCCATCCAGAAGACTGGACAAGATAGTAAGGAAATATTTTAAAAAGTGTAATACACAGGACTTATATTACTTGACAGTATAAACATTATGAAAAATATACAACAGATTGAAACAATGTAGCATTTCTCCAAATAAACAGATCAACAAAACTGAAGCAAACGTCCACAAGTTGCATGCACACGTATTTTGTACATAAAAAAAGAACACATCTCAAATTAGGATGGAAAGATAGGCTCTTCAATACTGCTATTTAGATCCTTATCTCATACTTCAAAACAGTGAAGTAATAATTGTTAAAAAAAACAACACTCAAAACATAAAGGTATCTAAAGAAAACATAGGTTAATATGTATTAATATATACAATTTGGTGTTACAGAAGTTAAACTTAAAGAAACCATAAAGGAGATCTATATTCCCATAAACAGAATAAAGGGACAATAGATTAGAAAAAGTAGGCAAATCTCATTTAGCTACTAAGTATTTAGCTAACATATATATTTTAAAGTGTTCAAATTATGAGTAGTCAAAGTTTTTCCAATTTAGGCAATGAGAAAGAAGAGCACTTACTGAATTGACAAATATTGCAAAGAATGTAATGTCCAGTATTAAAGAACACACACTAAAACTTTGCCAGAGTGATTACATACGGCCACCACCATGATAGAGAGCAGACTGGGAATACATATTAAAAGGATTGGAAATGTGAATAGGTCTCACCAAAAAAATTTCCCTTCAGGAATTTATCCTAGGGAAATAATCAATAACTATACAATGTATATGTAATGCTTGCTGTTGGTAACAGGAAAAAGAAAAACCAGAAACAATTTAAAAATCAAGTAATTAAATGTTAAACTACGTCATTAAAACTTGAGCTAATAATTATGTCATCTAATGTTTCACATATATATATGAGAAATAAACTTACCACAGAGCTTGCATGGATGCTCAGCTGCATCTGATTCTGCGACTCCATGGACTGTGGCCCTCCAGGCTCCTCTGTCCATGGGATTTTCCAGGCAAGAACACTGGAGTGGGTTGCCATTTCCTTCTCCAGGGGATCTTCCTGACCCAGAGACTGTACCTGCATCTCTTATGTCTCTTGCATTGGCAAGCAAATTCTTTAACACTGCACCATCTGGGAAGCTCATGGCAGAGCTTAACAGATCATTTTTGTATTTAAAAGTGGGTGTGACACACTTCTTAGAAGGAGAGAATTAGAGAGTAAAAGAAAGTCACAAAAACAAACTGAATGGATAAAACAAGTTATCTCAGGATGATAGGACTGTACGATTTTTCTATCTTCACTATTTCTTTTCTAATGATTATGAAGTTAGCTTATGTTTCTTAGTTAGTAAAAAATAATAAAAGCTATTAAAAAACATTGTGAGGAAAACAATCTGAAAATTAATAAGGACACAAAAAATGTACAAATTTTTTAGTCAATAAAGAAACAAAATATCTGAGCGCCAGTGCCAGTCTCTCAGTTGTGTCCAACTCGTTATGACCCCACGGACTATAGCCCGCCAGGCTCCTTTGTCCTCTCTCCTGTCCTCCTCTGCCCCCTCGAATTTTCCAGCAAGAAAACGAGAGGGTTGCTATTTCCCACTCCAGAGGATCTTCCCGACCCAGAGACTGAATCCCATTCTCTTGCATCTCCTGCTTGGCAGGTGGATTCTTTACTACTGTGCCATGTGGGAAGTTCAAAATATCTAAAGGATGTAGTTAAAACTGTGCCTTGTCTTCATATGTTGTATGACACTGAAAATGAAAGTGAAAGTTGGCTCAGTCGTGTCTGACTCTTTGCGACCCCATGGACTGTATAGTCCATGGAATTCTCCAGGCCAGAATACAGGAGTGGATTGCCATTCCCTTCTCCAGGGGATCTTCCTGACCCAGGAGTTGAACTGGGGTCTCCTGCATTGCAGGCGGATTCTTTACCAACTGAGCTACTAGGGAAGCCCCTTGTATGACATTATCTGTTATGAAATTTGAAATATCTGCTATTGCTACAGAAGAATTGTATAGCTGTTAGGGATCCAATATCATATCTATAAATTTGCAAGTCATTGTTATAAGCAATGTTATAAATTTGTACATTTCCGTGCTGGGTATGATATAAAACTAAGCAACCCAAAAGATTTAGCATTGGTATTTGAATCATATTTTCCAAGAGATAATTTAGGAGATGCAGGAGACACTGGTTCAATCCCTGAGTAGGGAAGATCCCCTGGAGGAGGGCATGGCAAACCACTCCAGTATTCTGGCCTAGAGAATCCCATTAACAGAGGAAACTGGCGGGCTACAGTCCATGGGGTTGCAAAGAGTCACCCATGACTGAAGCAACTCAGCATGTACAATAATAAAATATGAATTACTAATTTTATAAAGAGAATGACTGTTTCCAAGAAATCAGAAATGCTTATATTCTATTCAAATAATTAAGCAAAGTAGGAAAACATCCTTTTTAAATGTAAATAGATTATTTGGAGAATGAGTTGAACTATCATATCAAGAACTATTTTAAGTAATTTTAATTAGCAAATTTTGAAATGACTAATTCTATAGTTTTAAAATGGAAAAAAGTCCCACTTTTCTAAAAATCATCAGAAAAACTATTTTAATTTATTTTCCATGGTACAAACTTTCTTAGACTTAAAATTTAAACAGGATTTTTAAATGCAATGACATAAATGACATACAGAAGTAATTTGGGCAGCCACAGGGAATATGAAATGAAAGAATATGTCCAAATACAATACATAATACAAAATGCAGATCATTCTCCATAAACAAATAACAGAAAGTACTAATTTCAAATAATGGATTTCCAATGTCACTACATTGTATTCACAAAAATTTTTAATTTTACAATTATAAGAGCATGTGTTGATATTACTGGACATAAGCTTTGAATTAAAACAGACGGGTGAAATGTTACAGTTCAATCCATGGAAACACAATTACTTATTCTAAACAAAATTCTAAAAACATATTTGTACATTTCAAAATGAACACTTGTGTTTTCTTTTACTTTTTCCAAGTATATTAGACTTACTTCATCTATATGCTTTAAAGTGATAATAATCTTTGTGCTTCATGCCAGCATCAATTTGATCATACAGAGTCTAAAGAATTCAATTACTATTTTCAAGCATTTATGTCTTTATCTCTTATTTCCAATTTTGATTCCTTCATATTTTGGAATGATATTCAAGTAAGAAGTAAATGCATTACTCAATATGTAAATTTTTACATGGCTTTACTGGGCAAAGTCTCAAGATTATGCTTGACAGGGGTCTGCTTTGTAACCAAAGACAGTATTTTCTGAACTGAATCCGTCATCTAGAAATTGAGAAAGCAAAAGCAAAAGTGATTTAAGCGGGGGGAAGTCATGCTGCTCTTTGATGCCCTGTTTAAGCCCTGTTTTTCACTGACCCTCCAATGCCATCTTTGAAGGCTGGGTTATCACTGAAAGAACAGAATGAAATCAACTCGGTGTCGTACCAAGTGTTCTCTATACACTATCTCGCTTAACTCTCCTTTGTTAAGAGGAAAAGATTTTTATTTCTACTTTACAGATGAAGAATGAAACCCAGAGAGATAAGGGGCTTGCCTAAAATTACATAGTTCATAAATGTGGGGAATGTCATGTGTATCTTGGGCTTTCATCTTTGCCTACTCCTCTGTTGATCTAATTCAGGTCTCATGGCTTGAATGCCATTTGTATGTCAACAACTCCCAAATATATACCGACAGAGACAGAGAGAGACAGATATAGCAAGCCTGGATCTCTTCCCTGACTCTGGATTCTTTGTACCACAGCCCAAAAGACATCTCTACTTGAATTCCTAAAGACTACTAAGTTCAATATGTCCAAAACTGAACTCCTGAAATTCATCTCTCAAAACCTGTTCCATCATAAGTCTTCTCCATCACAGGCGATGGCAACTTCATCCTTCCAATTTCTAATGCCAAAAACCTTACTAAAGTTATCCTGTACTCAATTCTTCTCCTGGAAACTACTTTTAATCCACCAACAAATCCTATAGGTTCTATTGTCAAAGTATTTCCAGAATTCAACCTTTTTTTAAAAAAAAATCACTTCCATATCACTAGACACTATTTACCTAGATGGTTGCAATAGTGTTGTAACTGGTCTCCCCACTTAAAAACTTGTTTTCTATTACTGACACCACAAACAGAATTATCCTTTTTTATTATTTTATTTATTTATTTGATCTTTGGCTGCACTGGGTCTTCGCTGCTGCACGTGCGGCTACTCTCTAGTTGAGGTGTGCGGGCTTCTCACCGTGGCGGCTTCGCTTGCTGTGAGCACAGGCCCTAGGGCCCGTGGGTTCACTAGTAGTGGCACACACGCTTAGTTGCCCCTCAGTATGCGGGATCTTCCCAGACCAGGGATCAAATCCATGTTCCCTGCATTGTTAGTAGGATTCTTAACCATTGGACCACCAGGGAAGTCCCAGAATTAGCCTTTTAAATTGTCAGATTACATCACTCTTCTAGTCACAATCTTTCAACCAACTCATCTTAATCAGAATAAAAGCCAATGTCCTTACCAGGGCCTGTAAGGTCCTACATGATCTGCACCACTTCCCTTACTTTATGGCCTCACCTCTGACTTTTTTCTTCCTCCCCCTTAGCAACTCCTGTCTTGGTTGCTTTCTTCATGTTCACACCAAGCATATCCCTGTCAACTGCAGGAATTTTGCACTACTGTTCTCTCCACCTAAAGAGATCTTCTTTCAAGTCTTCCAACCTTCTTAGTGAGATGTACTCTGATCATCTGATTTGGAACTGAAATGATACCTTCTCTCCTCAAAGTTCCCACATGCCTTCTCTCCATGGTACTTATTATCTCTGAACACACTATACAAATTATTTATTCATCTTATTTACAGTCTGTGTCCCCAAAAGTAGGATGTTAGCTCCATGGGCTCAGGGATTCTCTTTGGTATAGTTCACTGTTGTAGCCCAAGATCCTAGAACTGAGCCTAGCATTACAAATGCCAGAAAAATTATTTACAAATGATCAAGATAGATGCATGCCCATGCATGGAAATTAATGTCAAGATCTGAATCATGAAAAAAAATCTCTACAAAAGCTTAAGGAATGAGAATAAAAGATAAAGGGTTGAAGTCACCTAAAATATTTAGCCTATCAAACTGCTAGTGAAAAGTATAACACACTTTCTGAGAAAGAAAGTCAATATCTGTCCAGAAAAAGCTGAGTTAAGAATTAAAGGGAATGAACATTTATTGAGCCCATCCTACATCAACATATCGGGCACTTAGCAACAAACTGATGCTCAAAGAGGTTAACTTAACTGAGATCATAAAATGACCAGAAAAGAGAGAATGGATTAGAAACCATGCCTATCTTATTCTAAAGCTCACTCATGCAATTCAGAAAGCAATACCTTCTAGAATCCCACTATAAGTCTCAGTAAAAGTTTCTGGAATCAAATATAACTGGATTTTTTTTTAAATAGGATTGTCATACCATACTGTCCATAGGTACAAAAAGCACCATGCCTTTGTTTGAATTACCTACTTAAAGACCTCAGTAACTGGCCACCTCTTACTCTCCTTTAGAGACTGAATTCAGGGGCCCTCTCTATCACAGCCTCACCGGTCTTCACCAGATAACATTCACAACCCTGAATGTTACCAGCAGAGGTTGAGAGGAAGTCTTCCTGTAGCATGGCAACAAACCATGGGGGTAGGGGACAGGTATCAGAGTGGTTCATCAGTCTTCCAAACTTACACTGAGAACTCACAAGACTAAGCTCTCAATCTGCTTGATATTAGGAATATCGAGCTAAATGCCACATGGCCTCCTGTCTTAATCGTTCTGGCTGCTATAACAAAATATCATAGAGTGGGTGGTTTATTAGAAGAAATTTCTCACAGTCTGGAAGCCGGAAATCTGAGATCAGAGCACCAGATTTGTTCTCTGAGGGCCCTCTTCTAGGTCACAGATTTCTCCTTTTATCCTCACAAGGCAAAAGGGTCAAGGAAACTCTCTGAAACTTCTTTTAAAGAGGCACTAATTGCAGTCATGAGGTCTCCAATTCCATGACAACCACCTCCCCTACCCCCCACTTCCTAATATTATCTCACAGGGCACTGGGATTTCAGCATAGGAATTTTGGAAAGACACAAACATTCAGACCATGGCACCTCCGTTTCATGGAGTTCAGATAGAGTGAAGGAGACAGACAGAAATGGGTTGCAAAGCACAGTGTGGCCGTGGGCATGCAGCAGAGAAGAGCAGGAATCAGAGGCAATTAAATACCCACATTTAGGGCAGGCGAGATGATGGGGAAATGAGAAGCAAGTATCATAACACAGACGATGAGCTGGCTTGAGCGGGTGCTAAGGGCAGGTAGCAGAACCTCAGTCTCTCAGGCAAGGCTCAGGCCCCATCTCTGTCAAAGTAGCCTTTAACAAGGCAGGTATCCATTTACCAATTGAGGAACAACAGAATCAGAATGGGACATCAGAAGCCAAGCAGAAGTCCAATGATCACCAATGTGTTACATCCTCAAATCCCAGAGCCTTTGGAGAACCTAGTTTATGTGATTGTGCTCTCAGGCAGTAAGGCCGTATCTTACCACAGTCAGAGTGATAGCTATTGCTTCACTGACATTAGCTTTGGGAAAGAACTGCAGAGGCTTGGAATTAGGAAAGGTGAACAGAGATAAGGGCAAAAAATAACTTTTGCTTTCATTAGGCTTCTAAGCATCCGTTTGCAAACTTGCCAAATCATAAGCAACTGTAAGAAAAAAATTCTTTATTAGGCCAAAGATTATAAAATATTGAAAATATACAAATAATATTCACAATGTTTCTTGAAAGAAAATTACATATGCTAATGATAAAGAAGAAAAGGAGAGAGGATGGGAAGAATGTGGACATGACCAAGTCTAGGGTAAAAAAGAAAAGGAGAAGAAGAATAAAAGGGGGTGATAGCAGAGAATAGGAAAACAGAGACAAAGAATAAAAGGAAACACCCCTGACCTTCTCTTTTGTAAACCATCTGGTTTTGCTGCCTCACAGCTTAAGTAAACGTGGTTGGGGCCACAGAATGGAGAAGGGAGATTCTCAGAATTCCTTCATTGTGGCCAAATGGGTCTGTACAATCAGTGTGTTCATTCACCCTTCTGATAATGATGTAGCACACAGGATGCTGAAGGATGCAGCAACCCATAAAACTAGATAGAGAGAGAGACAGATCCCAATAATACAATGTTAAATTTCAGGTCACCAAGTTCCCCAAGTGAAAAAAATAATGTACTTCCTATACATTGTTAGTTGTAAAACATAAGATATTTCAGCCCTTCACTCTTCCAAGCTACATACCCAGATAAACGGACCTGGGTGTTACATAGAAATACAGTGCTTGAGCTTTGAGATCTCTTTCTGTGAGGTTCAATGGTTTATTATTTCCAAGATAAATAAACTCAACAGAGTTAAGCACAATAATCACATGTAGTTATAGCTAATATTCATTTTATTTACTTACCCTTATGTGTCAGGCTCTTTGACAAGCACTTTATATGCATTATTTCTTACACTTCTGAATACTCCAAAAGTAGAATTAGCTTTATCTTTCATTATAAATAAAGAAATTGATGCATAGAGTGGCTAAATAAATTGATGGAAAAGCTGGAATTCACAAATAGTCCCCTCTAACCATAAGCCTCTGAATCACTACACTTCCTGACCCCACTTGAGGATGCTACCTTCTGCTTTCCTATATTCAAGAGTATCCTATATTCATAAGGAGCTTAATCCTGTATAAAATGCCTTTTCAGACTCTGACTCATTTGATCCTTACAACTACTTTATGAGACAGGCAAGGACATGTTGTATTTCCCATCTTATCGGTAAAAACTGAACCAGGTTAAGCAGCTTCCACCAATCATTACTACATGGCAAAGTTAGGACTTATGTGTACATCATTCAACTTTAAGTTCAGGGTATTATCCAATGCATCAAGCTCTTTTCCATCTGACTTCTAGGAACAACCAAGGTTTGTCTTCATACTGTTAAAATTACTTGTTGAGGACTAAAAGATAAATAAATAAGGATCAGAGAAAGAGATATAATGCCTGTCAATTGCCTTAAATTATTGCCCCCCTCCAATCCCCTGCCATCTCCTTAGATTTAAATAGCAATGCCTATACAACCGGGAGCTATAAATTTGCCCATTTTACACTTGACAAAAGGGTTTTGCTGAAAGCATCACTTGAAGGTCCAGAATTTAACTATATACCACTGAGTTACTATAATTATTTGAAGGAATGTTAAATCTAAATATCTAAAATCACCCTTTAATCACAATTAGCTTGAAAACCAAGTGTGGTTTTCAAGATACTCCAAGTATTGATTTAGCTTGACCGACATTGAACCAAAGGCCAAAGAAAAGTTTTATTTTGTAGTTTCCTGCTTGAGTGCCCCTCGTTTCCTTCTGCATCCTATTTTAAGTTCTTATTTCAATTTGTTTAGATTTCAAGGATGGACCTCTTCATATGTGGATGTCTTAGGGACTCTCCCCTGTTAACGCCCAGAATCCTTTCCCATGTCAGATTTCATATCTCATACTGTTTATCTTTTTAGGTCCCACACGTTCAGCCTTCTCAACACTACTCACTCCACCCCTTGCGGTCCTGTTCCAACAAATCTGACTTCAAACTCAGATGTTGCTCCCCAAATCCTCCTTCCTGGCACTCCCGGAAGATATAAATATGCAGGTCATTCTCCTTTCAAGGGTTTTACTGCTAATCGAAGAGGGAAACAAAGAGTAATACAACACACAATGTCATTCTAATTTCTTATCTAAAGCTCCTGACTTCCCTCTCAGTTCAAACTACCACACAATTGCACTCATCTCACACTCTAGCAAAGTAATGCTCAAAATTCTCCAAGCTAGGCTTCAACAGTACATGAACCATGAACTTCCAGATGTTCAAGCTGGATTTAGAAAAGGCAGAGGAACCAGAGATCAAAGTGCCAACATCCGTTGGATCATCAAAAAAGCAAGAGAGTTCCAGAAAAACATCTACTTCTGCTTTATTGACTACACCAAAGCCTTTGACTGTGTAGATCACAACTGTGGAAAATTCTTAAAGAGATGCGAATACCAGACCACCTGACCTGCCTCCTGAGAAACCTGTATGCAGGTCAAGAAGCAACAGTTAGAACTGGACATGGAACAACAGACTGGTTCCAAATCAGGAAAGGAGTACGTCAAGGCTATATATTGTCACTCTGCTTATTTAACTTATGTGCAGAGTATATCATGTGAAATGTCGGGCTGGATGAAGCACAAGCTGGAATCAAGATTTCCAGGAGAAATATCAATAACCTCAGATACACAGGTGACACCACCCTTATGGCAGAAAGTGAAGAACTAAAGAGCCTCTTGATGAAAGTGAAAGAGCAGAGTGAAAAAGTTGGCTTAAAACTCAACATTCAGAAAACTAAGATCATGGCATACAGTCCCATCACTTCACGGCAAATAGATGGGGAGACAATGGAAACAGTGAGAGGCTTAATTTTTTTTGGCTCCAAAATCACTGCAGATGGTGACTGCAGCCATGAAATTAAAAGATACTTGCTCTGGAGAAAAGCTATGACCAACCTAGACAGTATATTAAAAAGCAGAGACATTACTTTGCCAACAAAGGTCCATCTAATCAAGGCTATGGTTTTTCCAGGAGTCATGTATGGATGTGAGAGTTGGACTATAAAGAAAGCTGAGCACTGAAGAATTGATGCTTTTGAACTGTAGTGCTGGAGAAGACTCTTGAGAGTCCCTTGGACTGCAAGAAGATCCAAACAGTTCATCCTAAAGGAAATCAGCCCTGAATATTCATTTGCAGAACTGATGCTGAAGCTGAAGCTCCAATACTTTGGCCACCTGATGCAAAGAGCTGACTCATTTGAAAAGACCCTGATGCTGGGAAAGATTGAAGGCAAGAGGAGAAGGGGACGACAGAGGATGAGATGGTTAGATGGCATCACTGACTCAATGGACATGGGTTTGGGTAGACTCTGGGAGTTGGTGATGGACAGGGAACCCCTGCCATGCTGGCATGGGGTTGCTAAGAGTCGGACCTGACTGAGCGACTGAACTGAAGTGAACTGAAAGCTCCTGACTTCCCTCTGAGTTGGCAAACTGAAGCCTCAATGTACCCTCTGCTAAACCAAGTATGGCAGTAATTCTGGGAAGATTAAAAAGGAAAAAAAAAAGCAAAACACCTAGCCCTTAAGTCCATTGGTATCCTAGCTGCCTGAGGATTATTCCTTCTCCAGTCCAAATCAAATCTAGACTTCTAATCATTCCTGAGCAGAAACTGGGCCTTCTACTCATTCTGCCCTCACCCAGATTTTTGCATACTACTACTAAGAGTGAAAGTCACTCAGTCATGTCCAACTCTTTGTAAGATCCCAAGGACTTGTAGCCCGCCAGGCCCTTCCATCCATGGGATTCTCCAGGCAAGAATACTAGAGTGGGTAGTTATTCCCTTCTCTAGGAGACACTGTTATAGACTGAATGTTTGTGTTCCTCCCAAATTCACAGGTTGAAACCTAATCACCAATGTAATGATATTTGGAAGCAGAAGATTTGAGAAGTGGTAAGATCATGAGGGTGGAGTCCTCACAAATGAGTTTAGTGCCCTTATAAGAAGCACCCTCGGAGACATCTGTCTATGAACCGGGAAGTAAACCCTCGCCAAATACTGAATCTGTTGGTGCCCCGATTTGGGGTTCCCCAGCCTCCAGGAAGTATGAGAAAAAAATTTTTGTTTGTTAAGCCACCCAGTCTATGGTATCTTTATTACAGCAGTCCAAACAGAATACGACAGGTACTATACAATAAGTATCTGCTTTCCCACATGCACATCAATGCTCAGGCATTCCTCTGTCTTTCTCTTAAGCCAGTGGTACAGCTAGATGCTGCTGTAAGACATAGCTCAGGGACAACAAGGTGTGAGAAAGACCACTTCAGGTCCTACATACCCCCTTCTCTGGGCTTCCTGTTCCGATATGTCAAACGTCCCCATGAAACCTAAGCATGGAGACACCACTGAGGTAGTCTGAGGCACCTTCTCTGTCCAAATCTCACACCAACCCCTCTGCCTTTGATGACTGCCTTCCACCCTACCATCACTGCTGCCTCCCCCCCGCCCCCCCATCTTCTTCCCAGGGAGAGGAGGTCTCTTTCTCCCTTCTGGCCCATGGAGTGGGTAGGTCACCTGATTTTTTCAGATTCAGGCCTTCTCACTTGACACAGAACTTCTCTAGACATCTGGGGGCCAAGGCTCCATGAGGACATGCTACTGGACACCAGACAGACGCCTGACAGATGGCAAAATTCCTGTGGATCCTTTCCTGAGTATGCGTCCCCCTTTCAGGACTTGGAAGCTTTAAAAATGAAATATAAAATAGACAGGGATGCATTGATAGACAGATAGATGGATGGATAGGAAGGAAAAACACCCAGAAAGTAAGCAATACCTGTTTCTCTGACTTGGAGGCAAATTTGCATGACTAAAGTCCCACAGGCAGAAGGACATTAGTTCAGATCACATTAACTGCCCCCAGCCCTCAGCCACTTCCCTCACTGATTAAATACGAGTAGTTCCTCAAGGGAGTAGTTTGGCTGGGGTGGCAATGCAGGAAGAGAATGAAAGGTGGTTGTAAAGAAAGAAGAATAAGCACTGCCAGAGAGTCAAGTGCAACTAATCTTCACTCTCATTCCCTCCTTCCCATCTGTAGCACAAACCACAAATAATCAAGTACTGTCTTGAAGAAGATGACTATTACCTGGAAAGGAACCTAAGAAAGCATTCATTGTCAGCATTATGGACTGCAGACTTTATTGTAATCAGGTCAAGAAAGTGCCATTACCTGAGCCAACAGAGATCATCTCACTTTATAGAATCATTTTTTCTTGTGATTCTGTGTAATGAGATTTACCTGATGTGGTCAAGGCTAGGGGGTGCCGGAGACTGTTAAGAATAAAGCCCTTTTTGTTCAAAGAACTAAAGCAATTTCCCCTTTCCAATGTTTTTATGATTTGGATTAGAACTGGCAAAGATAAAACAGCAGAAGACCTAGAAACCTCCCATCCGAGATGAGACAGTTGGAATCGATACATTTTCCTGAAATATTTTGTCAGCGTGGTATTTAAGAGACTATCCTCAGAACTGTATGCATTTGACTGTTTCTTCAAAAAAAAGGTCAGTGTGCTAATGAAGTTACGTGCCTTCTATTTTCTTTTTGGTGTAAAGATTTTCCTCTTTCCCACTGTGGGACTCAAAAGACAAGTTTACCGGATGTCCTTAAAGCAACCCTGGTTCTATTGTTTTACAACAAATTCACTAGTGCAAACATGTGTGTGCATGTGTTTATGTGTGTCTGTTTGCATGTTTATTTATGAGTGTGTGTGTGTATGTGAGATAGACAGTATGTGTTTGAGCACCAGAATGTGCATGCAGAATTTTATTCTTCATTTTTATTTTCGGTAGCATAATTTACATTACAAAAACAGTAAACTGGCATAAGTTTCAAACATACAAACTTGCTGATAGTTTTCTGCAAAGGGACAATGGTAGGATCAGACAGAATACCTCTTGCTCCAAATATTATTTAACATTTTGAAATATGATTTACTTTCTGGACAGCAGCCAGGCAATTACCATTGGCAAATATTTCAAGTGGGAGAAATGAAGTGGTTGCTACTAGTCCCATAATTTGGAATTGCTGCTAACAGATTTTACATATCATCAACTTTTCTGCTATTCTTTTTAGAAAATACAATAAAATCTTAATATTTCTGCATATCAAGCATTAGTGTCAGCTTTGCTGATGCTTCAGACAAAACTGTGCAAGTGGCTCCCTCTGGTGCTGCTAATAGTATTGGTTTGGTTTTGTTTTGTCTCTTTTAAGTCACAGCCACAGATGGAAACCAAATCAGTTGCTGGAAAAGGTAAGGAGAAGCCCTGAGGGCCTGTATCACTTGAAAGGTTTCTTGGGATACAATCCCACTTGGAATACAATTAGACAGAGGTTGACATATTTTCTGATATGGGAAGAGACACAATTTCTTCCTTGGCCTTTTTTCCTTTACTTCATATATACCAAAGAGTACTACACAAGGTAAAAGAAAAGTCATGTTCACTGAACCCTGGCCAGAGACCCCCATCCTTGTTGTTGTTGCTGAAAATGCTAATGCCCCAAGAAACTATTTAAGTACTTGTAATGGACCTCCATGCAGCCATGAAGTCGCCAGCCCTGGACTCCACTCTGACTTGTGACCTACATAGGAGTAATTAGAGCAAACACGGGGTCATAAATAGTCGTGTAAGAGGCAACTGAGGGCTCTAGAACAGCACCTCTGAATGGCAGTGGGGAAGAAGCTGGCAAAGTCTCCTTTCATGGCTGCAGTCCACAGTTGTCTCCAATGACTGCTCTTTCAAAATAAGCTCTACCCAAAGACAGCCAAGGTTTGAAGTCTAGGCGCCTAGGTCAGTCTCCGCATTGTAAAGCCACGGTGATTAGTCAAAGCCCATCTGCAATCTGCAGGCTCTTCCATGTTGATCTTGTCCTCCTTTCTTTCCAAGAGGCCATACATCCTCCTCGATATACTTCTCTAAAGCACAGCACAGCTTCCACCATCAGCCGGAATGTTAATGCATTATCACTCTATACACTGAGAAACAAGTGACCATATGCAGCCTATGCCAGCGGAGCTGTAACTGTGAAGAACAATGGCTCTGAGTCAACAACAGAATTAAACTACTCCCTCTTGTGAAGCTCTTCTGAATATTTTAAGTGTTGCCTTGAAAGTGTGGGATTATGTGCAAGCATAAACATTAGCTTAATGCAATTTTTTTTGGTACAGAATATGCCAGAGTTTAAAAATCAGAATTGAAATGCAGAAAATAACTTTGGGATAAATTTCATTTTTTTCATGTGTGATTAAAACATGATTGAAGAGGCATACTTTATGTATAATTAAAGTTGCTTTGTAATTAAGAGATTTAAGCATGTATAGAAAATGATACAGCTTCGTTTGGAGATTTTACAAAGGCGCCTATTAAACACTCACTCCCTAGCAAGCGTATGACTCAAATGTTTTCACATTCTAATGCTGATAGAGTCCTTGAATTTTTTTGAAGCTGCCAATTTCACAATTTTAAAATGCTTTTCCCTTCCTTCCATGTGCTTGGAAAATAAAAACAGCCTTATCTTCCTTGCATTAGCCAAAACAATGATGTAGAACACTCTACAGTCTAATTTCACAGGCTCAGAAGGCACAAAGAAAGATCCCCTTAATCTCTTGAGACAGAGTCTGACTTATCTTTGCCTTCTCCACTGTGCTGAGCAGTGCGTCTGACCTGTTATATAAAAAATGTGTACTAAATGGTTATTACTGAGTAAGCAGAGACTGTGTTTTTACATATTTGTGGAGGATTATCATGGTAGTAACACTTTTGGACATTTTTTAAGCTATATTACATTATTTCATGTAATGCTACCATATGAAGTTGACAATATCAACCCTTTTGGACAGATCAGTTCAGTCGCTCAGTCGTGTCCGACTCTTTGTGACCCCAGGGACTGCAGCACACCAGGCCTCCCTGTCCGTCACCAACTCCCGGAGTTTACTCAAACTCATGTCCATTGAGTCAGTGATGCCATCCAACCATCTCATCCTCTGTCATTCCATTCGGCTCCTGCCTTCAATCATTCCCAGCATGAGGGTCTTTTCAAATGAGTCAGCCCTTCGCATCAGGTGGCCAAAGTATTGGAGTTTCAGCTTCAACATCAGTCCTTCCAATGAATATTCAAGACTGATTTCCTTTAGGATTGACTGGCTGGATCTCCTTGCAGTCCAAGGGACTCTCAAGAGTCTTCTCCAACAACATAGTCCAAAACCATCAATTCTTCGGTGCTCAGCTTTCTTTATAGTCCAACTCTCACATGTATTTGGACAGATACATAAACTAAATCAATGAAAGAGTGAAGACTACACAGAATCACGCATTTTGTACTGCTTGGCCACAGGATCACCTCTGAGGCTAAAGCACTCATGCATGCTCAATCGCTTAGTCTGACTCTGTGTCTGACTCTTTGCGACCCCATGAACTGTAGCCCACCAGGCTCCTCTGTCCATAAGTGAGGCTAAAGAGTGGGGCAGAATAAGTTCCTTCTCCTGAGTCTTGTTCATTTTTCAGTCCCTTTCCCATGCCTCAGCTCCTCAATCCCCCATCCTTTCCAGGGATTGCCTCTTGGCCTCTCTCTAGAGCCCTAAAAGATTCTTCTGGTAAGCATCTGGCATGAACAGAGGCTTCATCTCACTGGCAATGGTCCCAATTTAAACTGATTTTCCAGGCCTCACACTCTTGTTCTTTATGGGTTTGCAGGGTACAGACAGGGCCCCAGGAGGAGAGGTGGTTCTGTGAAGCCTCATACTCCTTTAGAGTTTTAAAGAACACCAGTGAGGGAATGACATTCTAAGCTGAATACCAAGGCTATTCCCAGTGTATTTCTGACTGGCAGAGTCGTAATGCACCGATTCATGAGAAATTATGACCTTGTTTATGGAGTTCTATAGAAAACATGCTCATGCTCTTCTGACTGATTCCTTCCTTGTTCCCTGGGTGCTGGTTATTCTACCCACTGATTCCCAAAATGAGCTGCTGTTTTTACAGAGAGTGGATTCAAGGAAAGTCAGGAGGGACATGTTGATTTCGTGTGCAATTTCGTAGAAACTAAGGAATATATCTCACTTGAAATTGCACCTCTTAGATCTTAGAAATGGTACAATTTTTTAAGTGATGATGAGGATGATTGCTGGGTATTAAAAGGCAAATTAGGACCAATTAGACCCTCTCTCTCTTAAGCAAATAGGGCATTTCAATAAGTGTGCTATAATCAGCAGATCTGAAAGGACTGACTGGAGCATTATATTGAAAGGGAGCTTGGGAAAGAAGGTACGTTTGGAGAGACAGAATGTCGCCAGGGCTTCCTAGGGAGAGGGAACCCAGGTCAGGTTATGATAAGAATCTCTTTATAAGAATTTGATGACAATCAAATGATCTCAAGTTGATTTGGTATCAATCACTTACATGCATAAACACACATTCAGAAAGTTGTATTTTCCATTTCAAATAATGTAATTTGTTTTCTGGCAGAAATGAGTTTCTTCTTATATAAGAAATATGGACTAGTTTTTTCAAAGACCTGTTTATCTCAGGATAAATACATTATTGATATTTCTGATCTGCACAGGTCCTAAGCCAAACTACTGAACACAGGTCAGAATGAGATGAATTTTCTCAATGAATACACTTCTTTCTTTTCTACAATAACATTTCTCAATGTGGGTTGGTGTGGTTTTTTTGCTTTTCCCTTAGAAAAACTCTAGAATGACCAGTTGCTTCTGTCACATGTCCTATTCTTACTTTGCACTGTTTTTTTTTCAAACAATGCTTTGCTTCCTCTTCCCCATTTATTCACATCCCAATCTCCTTCAAGTAACACTTTCTTCACGAAATCTTCCTAAAAATAAAACTCTTTTCTTTATATCTTCTGGCACTTATTGCCTATATTTCTAAACTAATAATTCTATAATCACAGATATGTCATATATGATGCTGGTGTATATATTACTGTCCTGTATATAAAACTGATGCAAGAAGATATTACACATAGATTGATTTATCAATGCATGTACATGAGCAAGTTCTATCATTGTATGTACTAGCAAGTCATTTATCTCAACCTTAGTTTTGCCACCTGCAATTTAAGAACGATGCCCTAAAACTGACTAAAAAACCAGTATGGCCCAGTCAGTTTCTCAGCTGGAAATACCACTGAATATTTACTGAAAGATTTAAAAATAAATTACTCTCTTTCACAACATGCATTACAGATCATCTGGGGTCAAAAACTGTGATTTTTCCCTTTTTACCATAAAAAAGTCATTGCAGTGCAAATATAATCTCAACATCCCATTTTAAGTCCGAGACTCCACTATTAATAGTATTCTCCATCTTAAATATTCGTTATCTCGAGTATTTTTCTTGTGGACAAATGGATTTACACATAGGATTAAAACAATTTAAACATTCAATAAAAATCTACTTGCAACAATACTGGATCTCTATCTTATATAATCCATACTTTTTAAAAAAAAAAAGTTTCAAGAATATCTAGTTTAAAAAACTAGGGAAGGGTTTCTTCATACTGTATAAATCAACTCACTTTTATGGCAAAATAGGTAGGTAAAAGGCAATATCGTGTTTTCTTTGTGATGACTGCAGCTACAATGAGAGAAAAGAGAGCGGACACCTTTGGAGAGCTTGTTATTCATCAGAAAGTAAGTACCCAGCTTTCTGACCACTTAAGAGCAGCGGCAATTTTCAAATACAATACACAGAAGAAACACTGTTGCCTATGGAATTGCACAGCAAGAACTGTCAAGATATATCCACAAATAGTAGCATCTGACTGATCTAAGCTGAAAATCCTTTTCCTTTTATTCATATCTTTTAAAATCAGTAGTATGTGGCTGAGTAACAATAAAACAAAAAATAAAAAAGAAACTTCATTTTTACCTGCCAATTTCCTCCTGCTTTTTACTGATGACTCTCTTTTTAAGCAGAACATTTGTATATAGTGATAGTTAATTTCTTGTGGAAGTTTTCTTTGTTCTTGATAGAAAATGCATTTCCTCCTTGCCTCTTCCCACTTTTACATTCTTTATTTGGCCTTGATTTATTCAGTAATCGTTCCATTTCAGAATGTTTGAGAAGTTTACTCAATACTAACTCTGTTCTTTTGAATTTTCTGCACAGCTCACAGTTGTTCTAAACAAGATATACATGTGTAAACCTCCCAAAAAAGCTGTAAAATCTTAAAGTTATATAATGCATATTATATATCTTAAGTTTACCACTTTAGAGTAATATATTTCTATTACTATATATTTATATAACACCAGTTTAAATATACATATATATAATATTGTGAACATTCCTTATTACTGATTATCTTTACACAAAACAGTTATCAGGGCCAAAAGATACATTTAATTTCAATTTGTCCCAACTATATATTGTAAACATTGAAGCCAAGGCGCAGAGAGATGAAGTGGATTATAGGAAGTGACATACACAGTTATTAGAAGAGTCTGCTCTATAAACACAAGTCTCTTGATTCCTAGTCTTATGCTTTTTTATCATACCATTATCCATTTGGAGGACTAGCTACATTTTCTATACTGCAAACCGGGAGGGTAAGAAGAGAATAAAAAGGGCTAAGTTAGATTCTAATCATGCTTGCTAAGAATTACATGGTAGTCTCTGTTATCCAAAAGCTTAGAAATTAATCAGTTTGCTTAATTATCATTATTCCAGTAGGTTGTTTAAAAGTGAGGATGCATATATCATTAAAGTTGTCATATTTCATTGACTCTGACACACTTATTTTTTAACCTTTAACATCTCTAGAATCAGGACGCATTTCATAATTCGGTACAGCCAAGCAGCAGCAGAGGCCATTGACTGTATGCAAAAATTAGTTGCATTCCCCTTGCCTTGACCAGCCTACCATCACTCCTGACACTTTAGGACAACTGAGAGAAGAAATATGAGAGCTGGTTATTGTCTGAAAATCTTCCACTGTCACATTCTAGCAGGATCAACATAACACCAGGATCAAATCTTTCAGAAGCTATCATCTGCTTGGAATGAAATCCTGAAGACAATCATGAAGTACTCTTAAGAAAGGGTGCATCAGTAACACACACACAGACTACTGTCAGCAAAAACATGGGTATGGATATGACTGAGTCAAAAAAATTCTTCAAAAGAATGAGAAGCTAAAAAGAACAAAAATTTTTGAATTCTTAAACCAATGTTTGTTAATTAATATACTTTTCACACATACACAAAATTAATATATTAGGAAAATCTACATCCATTTAAGTCTAAATTGCTCTTTATTAAAGTATAATGTCCTAAGTGGTAGAAAAATACTGTATAACGATTTAATTGGGATGCTTCTTCTATCTAGAGCATATGTAAAATAATGATGTGTTCTGTAATCAGTGGTTCCTTTGTTTAACTGAAATATTTGTAAAGTATTAAATGTAACTAAATATTTTATCCCCTAAGAGAAGCTTCAAGAAGTTGCAGTACCTTAGGGCCAATACTGTGAACCATAATTATGTCACAGTGGAGTACGGTGAAGTACAAGACACTGCCACATCCAGTGGAGAGGTGGTCAGATAGATACCTGGAACACCCACTCCTCTTACGATCTTTACTTGATACAAACATGCCCACTAAAATGTGAACTACTGTATTTAAAACTCTATATCACTGTTTTCACTTTCAAATACACCTTCTTAAAACAAAAAGTAGAAGCATCTGTTTCTGACCCCAAACACAGATGGAGCTGCTAATTATCATTTTAATTCAAAAATCAGTTTCCCTGGAGGCAAGGAGCCCAGGTCAGAGGTGGTCACTGTGGGGCAAACTGCTTCAAGCCTGGAGCCTGAAAACAGTGCACTGCCGAGGCAAAGATGTAACTATGAACACACGCTCTAAAATGCCAGAGGTAACGGAGAGGATTGTCAATGTCCATCACAAAATTTGCTTTGAAACAAAGAGAAATCAGATCCATTCTTTCTTAGTTCACGGTTCTTTTACCTTGTGGCTTTGGTGTTAAAGTTTCATTGCCCCTTTCTACTGGTCACAAAGCAAATACTTTAACAAAATGACTTCAGCCATTCACCCTCCATCTACCCTGCCTTAGTTTTCCACCTGTCTGCAAATTACCACGTGTATCTCTGTCAAAATGACTCAGACATCACCAGCATCTTCTTTCCCTGAAACCGTACTACACATACTGATGGGAGTATAATTAAGAGTTTATTGCACACAATATTGTCTAGTTTCTCAACATATATTCATTCAGGAAAAGACACTTATTGAATGATGTATGACACCATTCACTCTTGTACATGTATGTATACATGTACATACATAGACTTTCTCCTTCCAAAAGTAATTTGAAGCAGCTTATGATAAAAAGGAGATCTGCAAGGAGATGCAACCAGTCCATCCTAAAGGAAATTAGTCATGAATATTCATTGGAAGGACTGATGCTGAAGGTGAAACTCCCAAAACTTTGGCCACCTGATGCAAACAACTGACTTTTCAAAACACCCTGATGCAGGGAAAGATTAAAGACGGGAGGAGAAGAGGATGACACAGGATGAGATGGTTGGATGGCATCACTGATGCAATGGACATGAGTTTGAGTATGAGTTTGAGTAAACTCCGGGAGTTGGTGATAGACAGGGAGGCCTGGTGTGCTGCAGTCCATGGGGTGGCAAAGAGTCGGACAAGACTGAGCGACTGAACTGAACTGATGGTAAAAAGCCCAAATACAATCAAATCTCGACTGAATCAAAGTTTAAGTTCAACAATGGATTCAAATAATGAAACAGGATAAAGGGAGACAATTCAGGACCCCTTTTTCAACTGAACACAAAATTGGCTCTGAGCTTCCATGGAGTCAGACCAAAAAATGAAAATAAGGCTTTCTTTGTTTAAAACTAAAAAAAAAGACTCATCATGTTCAACAAGATACTGGCATGTGAGCTAAAAATTAGTTCCCTCTTCTAGACTCTCTAAGTGAACAGGTATCAAAAGCAGAGAGTGATGTCAATTTGGGCATAACTGATATCAAGTCCTTCTGCATGAGAATAACTGGCAAAAAGTTTCAGTCATTTCTCATATTATTTCTAATTGACAATTATAAGATCATATGACAAACACATGACAAATTATAAGATCTTACATGCTCGTTACATGTAAGAAGATCCTACATGCTACTTATAGATCATGTAAGAAGAACATGCTCTGGTTTAACTATGGTTTCTGTTATGTGATATATAGGTATAAGTTGAAAATGTAGGGTTTTGGATTTATACATGAAATGTAGTATTATTTGGTGTTTGTAATTCTTCTATATAAGGCCCATTCCTACATTTTCTGATTCTTCAGATAATATTAAAGCAAAAAAATCTCTGGAACATTATGAAAGCAAATCATTCTACATCAAAAGCTTTCAGCCTGACCTGTATACACTTTGTATCCACGGATCCAAGGACTGCTTAATTCTTGTGTGTGTGTGAGGACTTAATTCCAGTGTAGACATTCCACATTATTAAGAACTTCAAGGAGGTCAGGGTGTAATATTTATGGCATATCATATTAGGTGCCCTATTACAACTATTGCTTCCTTCCTGTCAGTTAACAAGAGCTCTGGTTTTGTTTAAGTGTAACACTGCTATGTCCATGGGAAAAGCAGATCTCTCCTCCAGGCCCTGGGAAAGACCATGATTGATCAAAACCAATCATGCAATGCATCTCTTTGGATGGGTCATAGTTTTAATCAATCGGACATAAAGGGAAGTCTGCTGATAGCTTCTGGGAAAAAAATTCCTTTTTGATAAAAAGAGAGATTTCTCCGAGAAGACTTCCTCTCTTTTTGCTTTGGGTGAGACTATATGAAGAGGTGGTGTTTGGCTCTGTGGTAACCATATTGTTTGTTTCGAAAATTGGGAGCCAAGAGAATTATAGCACAACTGTCCCAGAGCAATGACAGTTCAAGGGCTGCCAGAGGTAGCCAACTGTAGACCAGTATAGTCTAGAATTCCAGTACTCTTGCCTGGAAAATCCCATAGATGGAGGAGCCTGGTAGGCTACAGTCCATGGGGTCGCTAAGAGTCGGACATGACTGAGCCACTTCACTTTCACTTTTCACTTTCATGCACTAGAGAAGGAAATGGCAACCCACTCCAGTCTTCTTGCCTGGAGAGTCCCAGGGACGGAGGCGCCTGGTGGGCTGCCCTCTATGGGGTCACACAGAGTCGCTCACGACTGAAGCGACTTAGCAGCAGCAGCAGCATACTCTAGAATTCTTGTTCTGAGAGATAAGTCTTTACTGTTTAGAATTTTAATTGGGCATTTTATTGCCCACATGCAAAAGTTTCATAATAAACATCATGTTTTATATTGCTATATTCTACACAGAACTGAGCAAAACCTGGCATTCAACAAACTCATGGAAAAAAATTGTAATCAATCAGATAAGATCATGGGTCATGACAGCAGTACTGATACATCTTTGTAAGGTGTAATTCTTCTCTATAAGTGTACCTAATGAAAGTAAAAGTTGCTCAGTCATGTCCAACTCTTTGCAACTCTATGGACTGTATGGTCCATGGAATTCTCCAGGCCAGAATACTGGAGTGGATAGCCATTCCCTTCTCCAGGGAATCTTCCCAACCCAGGGATCAAATCCAGGTCTCCCAGATTGCAGGTGAATTCTTTACCAACTGAGCCCCCAAGGAAGCCCAAGAATACTGGAGTGGGTAGCCTATCCCTTTTCCAGGGGATCTTCCCAACTTAGGAATTGAACAGGGGTCTCCTCTTTACAGGTGGAATCTTTACCAGCTGTGCTACCAGGGAAGCCATACTTACTGTATCCAATGGAACTTTAAAAAAAAAAAAAAAACCTACACTGAGATAAATAACTAAGCCACCTAATTTAAAGTTACTATAGTCCATGCTAACACACCTGAACAAGAAAATGTTATTAAGCAAATACCATCACTGGGATGTACTTTCTTTATACAAGCCTTAGGAAGGAGTATTAAAACAAAAGATCTGTATTTTCTTTCCTTGACAACATTTCTCACATAATTGACTATCTAATTTATAATTATGAATATCAAACTTTATTGCTTTATTCAACAGATTGATGAAAACAAGGTGCTGACTCCCCCCAAAAGACAAAGTTAGGAAGAGTAAGATGCCTCCATTCTGCTCATTATTTTTCCAATTAAACTACCATCCAGAGGAAAAAGAAAATCACAGTTTTATCACAGTTATTTTATGAATATTTAGCATGTGAAAAAATTACATCTATCCTCTTCTACGACTATTTACTTTTTTTCTTTACTTTTTCTCCTTTCTAAATTCTAAAGTATTTAGGTGAAATTTTACATATTCATTTATTCTTTCACAGTGGCAAAAACTTTTAGTTTTCAGCCCCGAATCTGTTTCCCCTTCTTTTTTCATAGATTCTGATCTTCTCCAAGGTAGTGGCATGCCAAAGGAAAGACACATTTCCCAACCTGTTAGGTACCTAGAAGTAGCCATTTGACACAGTTCTGGTACGTATGGAAGTCTATGGGGAGAATGTCTACATGACAAGAAAGACAAAATGCTCAAAGAGAAGGCTTGTTTGGTCCTTCCTCTCCCATTTTTTCTTTTTTTAATCTCATCAAGAGCCCTCTCCCATTTATTAAACAAGAAATCAAACAGATCCTTACCACCACTGAAGTGCAAAGAAAAAGGGGAAGTAGGAAATGAGGAATTTCCTTCCTCCAGACTCCAATCATTCTCAAGTTCTCAACTCAGGATGATTTTACCTCTAAGAGACATTTGGCAACTTGTGGAGAAAGTCCTGGTTGTCATAACCGGGTGGGTGAGTAGGTGGGGTGTGCAGAGGCCAAGGATGCTACTAAATGACCAGACACCTCTCACACACACACAACGAAAACTTATGAGCCCCAAATGCCAACAGTGCCAAAGTTGAGAAATCCTGAGCTAGAAGACCCTCTGTTAGCTTCCCCCACCCCCTCCTTCTTTGGGCCTAGAAAGCAGGCATGATGTCTGAGGAACAGCAGTGATCTTAGGACCACAGGAAACCACCAACACAAAAGATGAAGCCTGATTCCTTGTTCAAATGCTTAAGCAACTCTCTTCTCCTGCCTTTTATCATTAGGAGAGATAAATAAATTCTTATTTACTTAATCCATTATTAGCCATATTTTCTGTTGCCTCACAGCCAAATGTATTTATAAGTAATACATGTATCATTCACTTATGGTCTACTTTACGTTCAGACATGGAGCTAAGCATTCTGAATGAAATGATAAATTAGGTATATTTTTTAACCTCTGGGAACTTACTCTCCAGTGAGGAAGCCAATCATCAGCAAGTGTGAATGGTGGGCTACTCCTAGCATGGATAACATGTGGGAGCTCACAGTAAGGATAGCAGGGTGACAGAGAAAAGAGCACTCTAAAGAAACAAATGTTTTCCCATCCTACAGTTAAGATAGTAGAGGGGGGCGGAGAGGAGAGTAGAAAGTAATCCATAAAGGAAGATTAGTATAAGGAAAGCACAGAAGCCTAAAATGTCAAGTAGTATTGGGGAAAATGGTAAGGAGGAGTCAAGTGAATGAAATGAAGAGCAAATTGGGGAGGAATTCCAGGTGGAAGGTATTTTAATCTAAAAAGGGAGACCTGGGAGTAAACTGTGAAAAGAATTGAGTGCCCTCAGAATTATAGATATTAGCATCCAAAATATAAAGAGCCACTGGCCATGGCTAATAAAAGATCTGTAAGACCATACCTGTGTTTTAGAAAAATAGTTAACAGGTAAACTGGTCTCGGATGATTTCATTTACAAATAATTAAATATAATTGAGGAATCATAACTTTCTATTTACATTCTAATAAGATAGATACCAAACTTCACTTCAAAATACTTAAATGTGGCAAAAGTGTTTTGTTGAACTGTTGCAGTTTCTGACGTTACTGTTAGTTCCAATTGTGTTTTGTTTACAAAAACTACAAATTAATATTTGTTAGATAATTCATAAAATAATTCCTTTTGTATAAAAATTTTAAAAAAGAATTCTAAAAATAAATGATTATTATGTTTTGCTTTAAAGAATGTTAGAGATGGGTTTGTTTCAGCACATGGAAACCCAGAGAGGTATTTATCAATTATACCCACTAATCAATACTGTCCCTCAGAAAGTTGCCAATAACATTGGAGCATATGTTTATATCTGTATTCTCTAGCTATAGCTAGTTCACTATCCTATAAAAATTGTAACTAATTAAAGAAATGTGAAGGATGGTATAGACCCTGTCACTGGATAACCATGTGGAAATAATAAAAGTAGAATAAAATATAAGATTTTCAGGGTTGGAAGAGACTTCAGAGTCAGCGAACTCAGCCAACCATGAAGAGAGTCATCAAACATTCAAATACTCTACCTGTAGCAAAAGGAGTTCTCAGCCTACCTTCTATGAATGTATATTCCATCTTCAATTTCAAAACAATTCAGACATTTGTATTTGAAAATATGTTATGCCTAAACATAAAGGAAAAATTCGCAAAATGAAGCCCCACTAAGGGAATAAAAGACTGAAAGTACTTTAGAGTGGAAGGAGGGTGACTATGGAAAGGAGAGTTGCTTCAGGGGGCTTTTCGGAAAACCTACACTGCAGGAAGTCTACTACAGTAGGCTGAAAGACTGACTCCCTCAATTTCTGCTTATGTTAAGAGGATTGGAAAGACTAACTGTAGAATAGCAGGCTTACAGATAACAGTTACTTCTTTTCATCAAACCATGTAATCGGAAGGCCTGAGTAATGATTAACTTCCACTTGCTCTGTGAATCACTCCATCACTCCGCTGAGCAGGTAGACTTATATTCATTCTCTGCCAAGGGCACGGTAAACCTAATGTTTTTGTACTTAACATTTAATATTTTAAGTACGTGCCTGGCCCTTGCTTCTGAGCTCATTTCAGAAAGCTGGTGTTCTGTTAGGCTGATTGAAATGCTGAGGCATGTTATACCTTTCACACACATGTACCTCCACCTTTCCCAAGTGATATTTTTATATCTACGATCCTATTTATAATTAAACACAATTAATTTTTGAGAAATATGACTGGAATCTTCATGGGCGGCATGATCATTTATTTAAGCAAAAATAGTCTACTGTAGTTTCAGTATAAAAAGAAGGAAAAAGTATATGAAGTATCTATAAAATGGCAGAGTAACAGACACGAGGTTAGTTATCCGAATTTATGTTTCCTAAGTCTTATATGTATCACTATGGTCCTGGAAATGAAAAAAGAAATAGTATAATACCTTTGTGGAGAGCAACTACTCATGATTAAGAATGATCACAAATGAATCAAATATTAGACACAGAATTTTCCTCATCTCTACAACACTCTAACAACCTCTTCTGGAATAAATCATTCCCACTAGAAAATCGCAACCTAAATAATTTTAAATTCACTGCAGGTGGCTTTTCATTTCTACTCACAAAGCATTGGGCTGGCCGGTCAGGAGCCAGGAGCCGAAGGAGAAGGTTGGAAATGTTTGGACTCCCTCTCTGTTCTGCCCGGGGGACTCGACTGCCCCACAATGCATAATCTATTAGCTGCTCTTCGCGGGGGATCTACGGAGTGACATCTCGACCGGAACCACGCAGATCTGAAAACCACTTCGCAGGAAATGTGGGGAAGAGCAACTTTCCTAGCCCTGTCAAACTACAAGGCTGCACCGGCCCCAGAACGAGCCGGAGGGCCCGGGAGGGAGAGCCCGAGGCTGGAGGCAGCTCCTCGGCGCTCCGCCCCGGCCTCAAGCGAGGGTTTTCTCGCGGAGGAGGCATTGTTCCTCCATCTGCTCAGCCTCCGCGTTTCGCCAGGAAACCCTCCCCGCTCTCTGGTAATCTTTTCCCTAACGCTTCGGTACCTCTCTGCCGATTTCTCGGCTCCCGGTCTCTGGTCCCTGGACACCGCTCTAGGGTGAAAGGCTGCAGCGACTGGGGCGCCGCTCTAAGGCGTCGGAGGCGACTGCACTCGTCCGCCGGAGCTCGGGCGGCGTGCGCGCCTCGCTCTCGCTTCCTGCCTTCTCTCGGGGCTCTCCGGCTCGGACGGGCTCCCCCGGCCTCTTGGCCCTACTCTGGCTCGCCTTCCCCGCGGTCTGTACTCACAACCGCGCCGCGCGCTCCGCGTCGCCGCCGAGTCGTCGGCGCGCCGACACGACGCCCCCCGGCCCGCAGACCCGGACGCGGGCTCGGAAGGGTCAGCGCGCCGCGCGAGGCGGGGAGGAGGGGCGCGGCGAGCCGGGGCAGGTGGGGAGCGCGGGGGGCGGCGCGGGGCGGGGGGAGCGGGAGCCCAGGCAGAGAGGAGACGCATTAGCTTCTTAAACGCCAGTAAGGACAGGACGGAGGGGGCAGGAGCGGAGAAGAGCGGAGAACACCCACCAGGAGGTGTGGGCAAAGGGGGCAATTTACAAAGTGCCGGGGCGCGAGCTGGGAACGGAGGAGGAAGGAGGCTGGAAGGAGGAAAGGGAAAATAAGGGCAAGTTCCCACCTCTCCCCAGAAGGTCGAGTCTGAAAACGCTTCCCCTGAACAGAGTTAAACAGGGACTGACCGTGTTGTGCAGGGTGGATTTTAAAAGGAATTAAGTGTCGTGTAGTTTTGCCTAGACTAGACTCCGCTCTATCTCGCTCAACTCTGGTAAATGACCCTCCAAGTAAATGAACTGCCAGAAAGAAATGGAAGCTGAATTTCCTCCGCGGCGGAGTCGTCTAGAGGTACTGGCTGTTCGTTACCGGAAAATAACAATCTGGGAGGTTCCACGACCCCCAGTGCTAAAGAAACCACCCAGTTCATTAAAGTTCATCATTTTTTATTGGTTTTATTTTCGTCAGAGGATAGAGGTGAGGGGTTGGCACCAAGAAACGTTTAAAACAGCTATCTAGGTAGCATTCTTTTCCAAAACGATGCAACGACTTCCTAAAACAGCTAAAAGGGGATTGGGAAACTCAGTTACTCGGCTGGGAGAAGGGAGGGAGGAAGAGGGGGGAGAGAGAGGCGGGGGATGGGGGGGCAGGGAGAGAGAAGCATTTAAACTCTAACCGACGTTACCACCCCCAGCAACCCTCTTCTCCCGCCCCCGCCCCAACCCGACGGAATTGAAAAAGGGTTTAGCGTGAGGAGGAGAGAGCAGGGCAGGGTGGGTGGAGGTGGGGTAGACGAGGGAGAGGCGAGGAGTAGGAAGTTCTCGGCAATCCCCGAGATTCAGGAAAACGCCGGAGCTCCGTGGACGCAGGAAGCTCCCTTACCTTTCTCTCTAAGCCCCGTTTGCACCTCATCTGCAACCATAAATACTTCGCGATGCTTAGTGTGCAGCCAAACGATGGCCGAATGTTAAACAATTCTTCCCTCTCCCTCCCCTTTGGAAAAAACAGGCTCAAAAGAATGTTAATACTGTTCTCGTTATCCATCCGCTCCGAAACATTCCGCTTTGTCGCGAAGAGAAACGAAAACCCAGCGCTTGGGCACGCGTTTATGTATTTATATATTATGCGGTCGGTATATAAACATATATACGTTTTCTGCGTATAAATCCAAAAAGAAGAGCACCACAGATGCCTCTGAAAGCGGGAGGGGACGGGGAAAGGAAAAACTTGGCAAGCCAAATGTATCCAAAGATTTCGTACCAGGAGCCACCTGCTTCAATATGCAGAATTCCCGAGAAGATTTAGAGGGAGAAGGAAAAAAAAAATTAAAAATAAAATACCCAAAGCACACACTTGAAACTGGAAGACGACTAAGACGCGTGGAAATGGAGAGGATGAGACGATCTCCCGAGGGTACAGATCCGTCAGCTAAGTGAGCAGTCGCCTCCGAAAATCACAGTCGAGGAGGTGGCTGCAGACGCGTCCCCTGCTCCGGTCCCCGCCGCCGCCGCTGCTACCTGTAGACACGCGCGCACACACACACACACCCGCGCGCACCCACGCGGGCACACACACAGCACAACCTCCTCTCCCTCTCTCCCCCCTCTCTGTGGCGTTGCTGGGTGCAGGAGTCTGAATCAAGCTAGACCCATCCTCCCGACCCCGTCCTGCCCCCGCAGAGCCACGATTCCCTCCCCCGCCACTCTCTCTGCGCCCCGTTTATTGCACAGCAGTCCCTTCCCTGCAAGCCCCCTCCCCCGGGCCGGAGCCACGATCGCCGTGAGGGTGGGCCTCGGGGGCATGGGTCCAGCGGTGGCAGACGTGATGCGGGTCGTGGTCCTTCCCTTTTTACAAGTTCCGCCCTCCTCCCTCCCTCCTCCAGCAGCGACCGAGCATCCTCCGCCCTCAGCACCCGCAGCGCCCGCGGCGGCAGGAGGGGTGAAGGGCCCCCGGCGTCACGTGTGACGTTCTCCGAACCCCTTGCCAGAGCGGGCGAGTGAACCGCGCGGCCGGCAAGCTGCGAGGCCTCCGATGCGATGAGTTTCTCTGTTCTACGCATCCTGATGCTTTCCTTCCAGGCGTTTTCGTCTTGGTGACTGAGAGTGAGGAGTTGGAGGCAACAGCCTTCTACTATGCTTCTTCAGTTTTTTCTTTTTCTTCCCCTTCCCCCTTGGTAGATCCCTTGCCACAAAACTCGCCCCTGTTTTCTGTTTCCACCAGCCAGAGGCAGTTAAGCTCCGAATTAAAATGTTGGTTGTAGTCTCGTCCGTGGGAGTCGTGTAAATGCAAAGCCACTGCCTCTGGTCTCTTCCCGCTGGTTGCACCCACGTCTTCTGCCCCTGGATTGGTGATTTTTAAGAATTCATCATAGCTAATCAGTGTTGGCTTTTGTGATGGGTGTGACTCACTATACCACATTGTTTACACCTACACACCTCCTAGCAGCTTCTCTGTGTGAATTTTAAATGCAAGTGAGTTGGGGGACAGGGGCCTGCCAAGGGAACCTTTGAATTAACTGACTGCAACTTGTAATAATATTAATAAGAATAAAATTCACAAGTAGGAAATCCCTAGGAGAGATCCGTGACACATGGTCTTGAAAAGTGTTTTTGCTTGTTTAAGTGCTTGCTTCATATTTCTCATTTGCATGTAGGCTTTAATCTGTAAAATTCAGGTCAAAGAAAGGAACTTCAACCAACACTTAGAATGCAGTTGCTCTAACGTATTACTCATTAATTAATAATAATAAATAAGAAACCTAAGGTTCCAGAATATGTGATCTGATTTTTGAAAAATGATCTTTAAATATGACATATTACTCAGTCATAAAAAGGAACAAAATTGGGTTATCTGCAGACATGTGGATGGACCTAGGGCTTCCCAGGTGGCGCTAGTGGTGAGGAGCCTGCCTGCCTATGCAAGAGACATAGGGACTCAGGTTCAGTCCCTGGGTTGGGAGGATCCCCTGGAGGAGGGCTTGGCAACCTACCCCAGAGTTCTTGCCTTTATAATCCCATGAACAGAGGAGCCTGGGGATGGTCGATAGGGTGGCAAAGAGTCCAGCACAACTAAGCAACTAAGGATGCAGCATACACGTGGAAGGACCTAGAGACTGTCCTACAGAGTGAAGTAAGTCAGAAAGAGAAAAACCAATATCATATGTTAATGTATATATGTGGAATCTAGAAAAAATGGTATAGATGATCTTATCTGCAAAGCAGAAATAGAGACACATGTAAAGAACAAACATATGAATATTACGGGGGAAGAGGGGAGGAGGGGTAGGAAGGATTGGGACATTGGGATTGATACATGTAACTACTGATTCTGTGTATAAAATAGGTAACTAATGAGAACCTACTGTATAGCATAGGGAACTCAATGCTCTGTGGTGACCTAAATGGGAAGGAAATTCAAAAAAGAGGGGATATATGTATATGTATAGTTGATTCACTTTTCTGGACAGCATAAACTAACACAACATTATAAAGTAACTATATTCTTGCCTGGAAGATCCCCATGGACAGAGGAGCCTGGTGGGCTACAGTCCATGGGGTTGCAAAGAGTTGGACACAACTGAGCAACTGAACACACACACACACATATACCAATGAAAATAGAAAGTCTTAAACATGACGTATTCCTCCTGCTTAAAAGGAATTTAGTACCATGTTTTTCTTGACATAGTTTTAGAATTCAGTGTATCTTGTCAACTTTTCCTACCCCCTCCCCGCCCTTTTCTTTTGAAGTAACGTTTAGGTGATGTGTTGACAAATAGTAGATTTTGATAATGCTCCCAGGAAAGTGAAATTTCATTCAAGTAAAACATATATCTGATTCTTGGTGACAGAGCTACCCTGCCCAGTTTATCTAAATCCTGTGAAAGTTCTCTGGAATCTGGAGAGTTCTCTAGAATTTCCTTAAAAAGATGAGAAATAAGTATCTATTCCAATATCAATGAAAGTACCTGATTGACTACTTTCATCTTTCATGGGATTACACAATTAAGGTAACCTGATAGAGGGTATCATGACAATCACAGAACCTTATTTCTTTCTTTTTAAAAAAGAAATAAGGATGATTTGCTATGTTGTCCATAACATCTTATAGGAAAAAAACCCTAGTGAACATTTTGGCCCACCCAATCAAAGAATATAAAGTTTTGTATACTTCTTTTTTCCCAAGGCTATGGGTACTGTATTCTAAATGCATCCGTTGAAGTTACTATCAGAATCCTAAAGGTAATGACTAAATGTTTTTCATTTTTAATATTTGGTACTTATAGTATAGATTAATTCTAAATAGATTCTATTGTGTTTTTTCATTATTCTTTTCACAGCTATACTTTATCAGCTGGGCACTATTATCTCATTTTTATGTTAATCTAGCAAAAACTCAAGAATTTTAACACAATAGAATTGTCATACAAACAGCATTTATCACTATCTGTAAATACAAGCAAATGAACCAAATTCTCTTGCCTATTTTTTCTCCACTTTCTCAATTAAAATCCCTGAGGGAGATAAACCCATACCATACCACTGAATCCCACAAGCAATTTAAAAAAGAAGAAATTTTGCTTTCTATTTTTCTCTTCATTTGTTGATATGCAGTTAAGAGCTGGGACTCTGGGATCAGATTGCTTAGTTTGAATCCTGGATCTACACTTAATATGTTATTGCCTGGTGCAATAATCTCTCTAAAGTCATATTCCACTGCTGCAAAATACAGATAATAATAGTATCTACTTTGTAGGAATGTTGTGAGGATTATCAAAAAAAAAATGCATGTAAAGCTCATGACACAGGAGTAACTAATTTTTCAGGGTTCATTTGATTTTTAGTGTCTATGTGATATGCTTCCTCCACAGATTCAAACTTCAATATATGTAGTGACATTTGGGCTTAGTGTTAAAAGCTGATCATGAAATTTGGTTGCATTTATGATACCCATAACATGAAAATAATTAATGATTAGTGAATTCCTAGGTCCTCCCTCTTTTCTTTTTTCTTTATGGGGCTGTATCTGTCTTCTATTAGCTAATTTTAGTGTAAGGTAGCATATTAAATGTAGATGAGACAGAAAATGAAACACTAAATATATGAATAGGTGATGAAGGCATCAAGAAAATATAAGAAATTGGACTCAATTTACATTGCAGGTCATGTCATCTTCCAGGTTGTGACATTAACCACACTGAATTTCATGGTCTTTTACCATGTTACATACTATTTGGAATAAATACTGGAGCTCTCTGTAAAATCAATTACAAATAAAAACCTTGTGAAAATTTCCCAAACATATCTGTTGATCCATAGATGTGAAAGAAGATGTTAATATAATGCATTTGTAAAGTATTAGCATTTTCTGGGAGAAAAAAAAAAACAGGTTCAGAAGAGACAATCTATTGAGTGGAAGTGGGGGAGAAATAATCACCAGGGGAGTAGTGAAACTGACTTTGAAAATGTATGTATACAAGTTAACTGTTGTGATGGTAAAATTTCCTTTCTCAGAAATAAAAATGAAAATATCAGAAAAGAATGTAGGCTTGAGGGTGAATATTATATTGTATTTTCAGATACTTCAATACAGTGGTATGTAGACTTAGTTTGCTTTCAGTCTAGAAAGTCATTAAGTGGGAAGATTTTTTTTCCCAGTAATTATATATATAAAGAAAATTAAACAGCAAGTTCTCCTAAAATAAAGAAAAAGCAAGAATATTACTCCATTCTTTGAAAAGACCAAAGACTCACAGCAGGCGGTTAGCACTTTTTTTTTTTTTCTTTCAAGGGGCTTCAGAAGAAAAAGTATTAATAAAATGTTATGCTTAGATGAAATTTTACTACAACCTTTCTCATAAACATATGTATTCTAGTTAAAATAGGTTAAATATAAATAATATACTGAGAAAGAGTTCATAGGGGCAATGAGAATTAATATTTCAGCTCTGAAAGAAATAAAAACATAAACTCTCATAATCTGTCAAACTGTGGCAATGCAAGGTAGACCACCTGCTCAGCTTCCTGGCAATGTTTTATTATAACCTGGACAAAAGATCAATGCTATTAATACAGAAGACAGATCCCAACTTTTAGAATTCCCAGCATAGTCTGATAGTGTTTAGTATCTATTTGGCCACAGTCCACCTGGTCTCTAAGGTTAGTGCATCCACAAACCCCTTCTCCATTCCATACAGTCTGTATAGCAAGGTCAAATTCATCTTTTTATCTAGTCCTTACCAAATCAAGAGGCTTCCCTGATAGCTCAGTTGGTAAAGAATCCGCCTGCAATGTAAGAGACCCCAGTACAACTCCTGGGTCAGGAAGATCCCCTGGAGAAGAGATAGGCTACCACTCCAGTATTCTTGGGCTTCCCTTGTGGTTCAGCTGGCAAAGAATCTGCCTGCAATGTGGGAGACCTGGGTTTGATCCCTGGGTTCAGAGGATCCCCTGGAGAAAGGAAAGGCTACCCACTCCAGTATTCTGGCCTGGAGAATTCCATGAACTGTATATTCCATGGGGTCACAAAGAGTTAGACATGACTGAGCAACTTTCACTTTCACTTTACCAAATCAAACCATTCTTGAAAATGCTTAATGAAACTGTTATCTCCTATCATGTGAAATGTAAGCTCCTTATCCTGAGATCCATATTTAACATACTCTCAATCCCATACATCTTTATTCAGCTTCTTTCATTACTTCTCTTCCTAATCTCTACATTTCTCCCAAAAGATAAAATCTGTTGGTCTCCAAGGACAATTCTAATGATTTCTTTTCTTGGGCTGTCCATCACCATCCCTGCCTACTAAACACTTCCAAAATTACTACCTCAAAGATCCATTCCATCAGAAATTATTTTCCCTTATTTACTCTGCATATAACTAATGTCCACCTCCCATAATGCAGTTGTACAGTCTCTCTTGTGTTACCATTCTTTCTGAATCTTTCGTCTCTCTTAGCTTATTTATAGGATACTAAGCAATCTCTTACTCCAAGACCTTTCCATTTACTATCCCCTCTTCCAGTATCTCTCTTCCTCCTAATTGGCTCTATGACTCCGTCCCACATTCATATGAGATCTTTGCTCAGGTGTCATTTTCAAAAGATATCTTCACCAACTCAACTATGTCAAAGAGCATTTTCCTCTTCATTTATCCTGTCTTCTTAACTTCCTACGTTTGCTTCAGAATACATATTATAACCTGACTATATTTGTTTCTCCTTTCTAAAAGGTAGGGCTTATCAGGTGGTAAAGAATCCACCTAGCAATGCAGGAGAAGCAAGAGACAGGTTCAACCCCTGATTCAGGAAGATGCCCTGGAGTAGGGAATGGCAACCCACACCAGTATTCTTGCCTGGAAAATTCCATGGACAGAGGAGCCTGGAGGGCTGCAGTCCATGGGGTCACAGAGTCAGACACGACTGAGCGACTCAGCACAGCAGCACCACAAAATCAGGTATTTAGTCTGTTTGTTTACTACTTATGATAAGCACCAAGATGTATGCCTGACTCTTTGTGGTCTGTAATCATTGAATGAACGAATGAATGGTTGCAGTCAATTTGATTTGTTAATATTGTAGCAGTTTAGGGGGCATGATTACAGACTATCATGATCTCAGCCAGCAATCAAATATAAAGGTATAGGAATATAAAGGCATAGGAATTTGCTCAGCTATTCTTGAAAGTTATATTTTCAAAATAAATGTCTTACTTAAAATACCTTAAAGTCATAATAAAAGGACACAGACCCCCATTTTTTTTAGATAATATTTAGAATGGGCATTATTAGCCCCAAATGTGTTCCTAAAGCAGAGATACCCTACTTCCAAAGATAATCTGCTTCTTTAAAAGTCAATGGTATTTTATTACACATGACGTAGATTTCACATTTGCTCATTTCCCTGAGTTTTACGATTTAAATAGGGTATCTAGGTAATGCTCTTTTTCTTAAGTTCTAAAATTCTTTTGTTGTTATTACTTAAAAACTTGAATTTATATGGGATTTCCCTAGCAGTCTAGTGGTTAAGACTCCACACTTCCACCCCAGAGGGTTTGATCCCTAAAGAACTTGAAACTTATAGAAGCAATTATAAAAACCTAAAATCACATTTATAATACACTGTGTAGTTAATTCTTAAATCAACTCAAGAGTGTTGTTCAGTCGCCAAGTTATGTCTGACTCGGTAACCCCATGGAGTGCAGCATGCTAGGCTTCCCTGTCCTTCACTGTCTCTCAGAGTTTGCTCAAATTCATGTCCATTGAGTCGGTGATGCCATCCACCTCATCCTCTGTTGCCCCCTTCTCCTTTTGTCTTCAGTCTTGCCCAGCATTAGGGTCTTTTGCAATGAGTCAGCTCTTCACATCAGGTGGCCAAAGTATTAGAACTTCAGCTTTAGTACCAGTCCTTCCAATGAATATTCAGGGTTGATTTCCTTTAGGATTGCCTGGTTTGATTTCCCTGCTGTCCAAGGGATTCTAAAGAGTCTTTTCCCACACCACAATTTGAAAGCATCACTTCTTCAACACTCAGCCTTCTTTATGGTCCTGCTCTCACATCCATACATGACCACTGGAAAAACCATAGTTTTGACTATACAGACCTTTGTTGGCAAAGTGATGTCTCTGCTTTTTAATACACTGCCTAGATTTGTCATAGCTTTCCTTCCAAGGAGCAAGCATCTTTTAATTTCATGGCTGCAGTCATCATCCATAGTGATTTTGGAGCCTGAGAAAATAAAATCCGTCACTGCTTCCACTTTTTCCCCTTCTATTTACCATGAAGTGGTTGGACCGGATCTTAGTTTTCTGAATTCTGAGTTTTAAGCCAGCTTTTCCACTTTCCTCTTTCACCCTCAGCAAGAGACTCTTTTCTTCCTCTTCACTTTCTACCATTATCAGTTATTTGCATATCTGAAGTTGTTGATATTTCTCCCAGTAATCTTGATTTCAGCCTGTGATTCATCCACCCTGGCATTTCACATACCTGTTTCATAGATGGAGATAGAAGATCCAAGGCATAAATGTTTAAATTTGGTACTACATCCTCTGATTGTAAGTTCAGGTAACTACCACCATCACACTACCCTCCTGAACAGAAAAGGAATGAACAGGTAAAAGAATATGGCTTTCAAATACAAGTTGGTCAAGTCTGTATTAAGTATGAGTTCAGGAAAAAACTACTTGAGCTGGAGATCACTGAAAATGTGTAAAGTTTAGATATTCTGTGTCGTTAGTTAAATAAATTAGTATGCTTGATGTCAAGAATTGTCCAAAACTTCAACAAACATAGAAGAGACAGAGAGAATAAGAGAAATAAAGAGAGAAAGAAAAAGAAAGGAAGGGAAGGAGAAAGAAAAAGAAAGATTAAGAGAGAAGCAATCCAAGCTGCAGCTAGAAAAAGATCAATTGAGAACTGAGTTTCTAGTGCATCTTATAAGATCAATCTGAGTTAAACATGTGGATGGAAGGCTAAAGAATTAATGGCCTGAATAAATTTATTTTCTAGATTGACACTACTATTTTTAAGAAATATGAAGTACTGGCTTCTGGTAATGGCTATGAAAGATCTTATTAGATTGACCTTCCTGAAGATAATAGCCATAAACTCTTGGACATAACACACAAAAAAAGCAGTCACATAAAGGAACTTCACAGTAAACAGAACCAGGAAGATTCTTGTAAGGAATCCACACACAGAGAGTTCTGCAGAATGAGTTCTCATTTTTTCATCTGTTAACCTAGAGCCAGGAGCAGTCAGTGTGGCAGGAAAACCAGTGATTTCTTGGCTTGGGGAATCAGAAGACTGAATCCAGGGGAAACTATTAAAGAGGGGAAATCTAAAGGAAGAGAATATAGACATAAAGGAAATGCTCAAATTCTGTCTACCTACATCTTTGATAGACTCCCAAACAACACTTGGTGCAATAGGTCCATAACATTTCACTTAAAGAAAATAGATCTGAGTTAATTTGGGAGCCATTGTCCAGTTTGTAGCTGGAATCTAACCAAGATAATTTCCTGCTAAAATAAAAGAAATAATACTCTTTGGAGGAAAAACAATAGAATTCAGAGTCTCCATATCTTAACATTCATAATGTTCAAGATAGAATCCAAAATTATCTGATGTATAAAAATTTAGGAGAATACAATAGATTGTCAAGAAAAAAGAAAATAGTTGAGACCAACCTCTAGATTATCTTGTATGTTGGAATAAGCCAACTAGGATTTTAAAACTACTGTTATAACAATCCTCAATGAAGTAAAAGAATCTAAGTTTGCTGTACATAAAAAAATAGGAACTATTTAAACAGAGAAATGTAAATAATAAAAAGAACCAAAAGATATTCTAGAACTGAAAAATACTATATATGAAATGGAAAATTCTCCAGATGAGCTTAAATGACATGATGGAAAAGACTGAGGAAAGACAGAATTGTTGTCTAGTAGAGTCAGGGATCTACTATCCTATGTAAAGAACAGAGAAAATAGAAAGAAAACAAACATATATAATGTAGTCTCAGAAAGAGAAGAACAATAAGGGGGTAAAAATATTTAAGGACTAAATATTAGCTGGAACTTTCATATGTTGCTGATAGTATGCAAAATGGTGCATCTACTTTGGAAAATAGTTTAGTGTTACCTTATGACAATAAAACTATACATGCCAGGATTTATTTTAAGAACCAACAGTTTTACTTATAAGTGTTTACCACAGGAGATGAGCATATGGGTTTACACAAATATTTGTAGGCAAATTTTCATAGTAACAGTTTGTTGACACTTTTTTTTTAATAATAGTCCCAATCTGGAAATATGTTATTAAATGTTCATTAATTGGTAAATGGATAAACAAATTGTATTACATGCATACTTAGGGGGTACTACTTAGCAACAAAAAAGAACATAATAAATCAAAAAACATCATGCTAAGTGAAAGAAGTCCAACACTGATTCAACTGGTACAAAAAACACTGTTTTCTTCAACTGGTACAACCACTATGAAGAACATGAGGAGATTCCTTAAAAAACTGGAAATAGAACTGCCATATGACCCATCAGTCCCACTGCTGGGCATACACACCGAGGAAACCAGAATTGAAAGAGACATGTGTACCCCCAATGTTCATTGCAGTACTGTTTACAATAGCTAGGACATGGAAGCAACCTGATATCCATTGGCAGATGAATGGATAAGGAAGTTGTGGTACATATACATGATGGAATATTACTGAACTATAAAAAAGAACACATTTGAATCAGTTCTAATGAGGTGGACAAAACTGGAGGCTATTATACAGAGGGAAGTAAGTCAGAAAGAGAAACACCAATACAGTATATTAATGCATATATATGGAATTTAGAAAGATGGTAATGACGATCCTAAATGCAAGGCAGCAAAACAGACACAGACATAAAGAACAGACTTTTGGACTATGTGGGAAAAGGCGAGGGTGGGATGATTTGAGAGAATAGCATTGAAACATATATTATCATATGTAAAGTAGATGACCAGTGCAAGTTCAGTGCGTGAAGCAGGACACTCAGTGAGTGCTCTGGGACAACGCAGAGGGATGGGGTAGGGAGGGAGGTCGGACGAGGATTCAGGATGGGTGGACACATGCGCACCCATGGGTGATGCGCACCCATTCATCTTGATGTATGGCCAAAACCACTACAATATTGTAAAGAATAAATTAAAATAAATTAATTTTTTAAAGACTTTGCTTCATGATTCCATTGATATGAAAGTCTAGAAAGTACAAAACTATGATAATAGCATGAAGATCTATTGGGTAGTCTGTCAGTGACAAAGGGTCATGAGGGAGCTTTTAAGACTAATGAATGTGTTCTGTACCTTAATCATGGTCATGTTTCTAAGCCTGTATGCAATAGCCAGTATTCATCAAACTCTATGCTTAAGACAAATGAAATTTATTTTATGTAAATTATACACTAATAGAGCTGAATAAAAGTAAAGAAATGGAATGTAGCTAATGTTAAATTTTATGAAACATTTTGCAGTTGAAACAAAGAAACTTATACCTAGTGCAGTTGGTAGTTGGCAGTAAGAAAAAAAAGTGCAAGTTCTTATTTATGAAAAAAACCCATGATTTCGAAAGATTAATCTAATAGCAGAATACATGATAGGCTAAAAGAGAAGCAATATGGGCTAACAAATCTGTCCAGATATTTGGGTCAAAAATTGCATTATAGCAATTGGAATGGAAAGGAAATGGTGCATATGAAACATTTCAAAGGAAGAACCTAGTTATTAGGTATATGATTCATTAATCAATTCAGTTCAGTTCAGTTGCTCAGTCATGTCCGACTCTTTGCAACCCCATGGACTGCAGCATGCCAGGCTTCCCTGTCCATTACCAACTCCCAGAGCTTACTAAAACTCATGTCCATTGAATCGATGATGCCATTCAACCATCTCATCCTCTATTGTCCCCTTCTCCCACCTTCAATCTTTCCCAGCATCAGGATTTTTTCAAATGAGCCAGCTCTTCGCATCAGGTGGCCAAAGTATTGGAGTTTCAGCTTCAGCATCAGTCCTTCCAAGAAATATTCAGGGCTGATTTCCTTTAGGATTGACTGGTTGGATCTCCTTGCACTTGAAGATTCATTAATAAAAATTTAAAAATTAAAAATAATGCACATAAATGTAAAAATAAGACATGAAAGTATTCACTGCAAATACTTTATCAGTGTTTACCCATTGGGAAAGAGTGAGAATTTACACTTTATTTTCTATACCATATAGCTACTTCACATTGAGCCTTTACTCCATTTCAGTCACTCTCCATTTATTATTATTAATATTATTCTAATCGTCACAGCTAAACTCTGAGGTAGGTTTGTTGCTGTTTGTTGTTTAGTCACTCCGTCATGTCTGACTCTGTTAAGAAACCATGGACTGAAGCCCACCAGGCTCCTCTGACTACAGGATTTTCTGGGCAAGATTACTAGATTGGGTTGCCATTTCCTCCTTCCGTGGATCTTCCCCATCCGGGGACTGAACCCACGTCTCTGGCATCTCCTGCACTGCAGATGGAAACTTTACTGCTGAGCTGCCCAGGAAGCCCTACGAGGTAAATTTACTAACCCCACTTTATAGATGAGGAAACTGAAGTCCCATGTTAAAATGAATCATTTAAGATTACACAACTAAAACACAGTAAAACTGGATTCAAACTAAAATCTAGCAGAAAGCCCATTCTTTTTAGCACTAGTCTATATACGAAAGAATAAATGATCATATCACATACTATAATGAAATCAAGGAAAATACAAACTGAGAAAGAGTCATTGAATCCAGTAACAGTTCTGTGGAAAAGGTTGAGTAGAAGAAACAGGTGAAGACCACTGGTGTTAAGAAGAATAATCAGAGAATGGATAAATAAAAAGCTAATATAATTCTGATTTCCTGATTCTTAAAGTCCTCAGTGATCTTCCATCTTTAGAGTAAAAATACAAACCACCTTTCAACATCATCCACTCCCCTTATCATGTAACTGACAGAACTCAGCTTAAGTCCAATTAAGTACAAGAAGCAAACTCCTAAAAAACAAAATCACGATATGTTGGGTTATACAACTTAGAAGTTAAGGATGCATTGAACTCTCACATGACTGTATTCAGAGACTTGACTGAAGTCACTGTCTTTCTTTCCCTTTTTTTTTTCATTCCTTGGCTTGCCTCAGCTTTATTAGCAGGCAGACTCTGGGGAGTGAATTCCTGTCAGCAGCTCCAGAGAAGCCCTTTCAGCTCAGCATCCCTAGGGAAAATTACCTTGTTAACTCTAGGAAAAAACAAACCATATGAAGGACTTTTTTCTGCAACCAGAAATGGAGTTAATTTGCTATACCAAGCCCATGACACATGGCATACATCTACAACAGCTAAGGGGACTTACACATACAGTGAAGGCTGATGTAGGAAAGGCCTGGGATGGTTACCAGAAGAAAGATGAAAAGACTTCCTGGTGAGTAGCCATAGTCATATAGTTTTCCACATGCTGCTCCCAATTTTCCTTTCATTAGCTCCTTTCCCAGCCCTTCTATCTAGCAGAAGTGGATTGGCTGTGTGTGTGTGTGTGTGTGTGTGTGTGTGTGTGTGTGTGTGTGTGTGTGTGTGTGTGTGTGTGTGTGTGTGTGTGTGTGTGTGTGTGTGTGTGTGTGTGTGTGTGTGTGTGTATGCTTAGTCACATTCAACTCTCAGCAACCCAGTGGAATGTAGCCCACCAGGCTCCTCTGTCCATGGGATTGTACTGGAGTGGGTTGCCATTTCCTCCTCCAGGAGATCTTTCTGATGCAGGGATCGAACCCACCTCTCTTGCGTCTTGTCTCCTGCATCGGCAGGCGGGTTCTTCACCTCTAAGGTGTCTGGGAAGCCCAGAAGTGGATTAGATGTTGGGAAACCACATTTCATGCTTTCCCATCTCTGAGTCTTTGTTCAATTTGTTTATGCTACTTTGAGTTCCTTCTTTAAACCTGTCTGATGAAACATAAATTTTAGAAACTAATGCATTGAAGTTCATTTTAAGTACTTAATGGACTTCATTGAAGGGAATTGTCTAAGTAATTCATTAGACATTCAGGAGACAAGATTATACCCTCAAAGAGCTTTTAATTAGAAAGTTAGAAAAAACACATACAAATAACCAAAGTATGAAACAAAACAATGCAAGTAAATTAAAGAGAGTAATGGGAATTCACGGAAGGAAAGGATCAAGGACATCTTAGGAGAGCGGAAAATGGACTTCAAAAAAGGCTTTATTAAGAAGGAAGTATTTGATTTGACTCTTAAAAGTGGTTGAAATTCAGTGCATATTTGTTTTGAATGCATAGATGAACAAATGAATGAACTGATGTAAATGAAAAAACAAAAACATATAAAATTTAGATCTTCCATAAAGGAAGAAAGATTAGGTTGTTAATTCTAAAATGTAGCAGAGTCAGGAAAAGATAAGTTTTCTTTTTTTTTAATTTGGATAACTGAGCCTGTTTGAAGAAGAAAAATGCAAAACAGGATACATTATCTTAGCATTAAGAAAAAATTAGATAGATATAAATTTTAGGTCCAAAAAAGATGAGGAAAATGAAATTCAAAAAATAAATGGAGTATGTTAAAGCTAGTCTTCTGAGGAGAAAATCTTATATAGATTTGGGGAGGGGGAAAACATAAAATTCTATGGGAAAATGTCTTTGTTTAAATAATTGGCTTAAATATAAATAGCAAAGATTAGTTCAGAGTGGATTTCTCTGTTTATAATTGTTTTAGATATGCTCAGTCATAATTTATGGACTACATTAAAGTAACAGAATACTTCCTCATACAATATCAAGTGCCTCTTTCTTAATAATCTCCTTCAGCTGAAAGTATAAAACTGTTGTTCCTGTCATTAATATATAAATAGAGGTGTTAAGTGTCCCTTACAGAATTAGGAAATCAATATTTAGTGCAAAGGAAACAAGAGATGATTTAAGTATCTTAGGATTCAAGTTAGAGATAATTGCCCTCTCACATTTCTTTCTTGTTTACTCTGTTTCATAGAAATAAAAGTACTATATTTGATACCTAAAATAATAATTACAATTTTTAAATTCACGAACCAGATTGCAAACCTAAAGCAGCAGTTTCATATTTATTCCAATGCTCTCACAATGGAAAATGTATTAGAATAACTCGATATTTGGGCTGTAGTCTTGCTGAGGAAGAGGTTTTACCTCAATCCCATATTCTTATATGCTAAGTTTTTTTTCTTTTTTATGTAGCAGTCATTTAGTTGTTCAGTCTCTAAGTCACATCCAACTCTGTGTGACCCCATGGACTGAAGCACACCAGGCTTCCCTGTCCTTCACCATCTCCCTGAGTTTGCTCAGATTCATATCCATTGAAACAGTGATGCTATGAATTTTTTTTTTTTAATTTATGTAGCAGCCACTTAGAGCTATAACTAAAACATTCTGATTCCTGGAAGGTGGTAGATATTTGTTCCTACAGGTACTAAGAGGTAATGAAGCCTCCTATCATAACACGGATTCCCTAAAAGTAATTTTTTCTTGTAAATATCACAGGTGGAGGAAGGAACCAGACAAAATGTGACTCTGAAGTTGTTAGACGTGATGAGTAATGTGCTCTGAAAGGTCATTTCATCATTCTGGGCTATATCTCATTTTTCCAGAGGCCGGAGGGATCTCCTTCCTCTTTCAATCTGTTAAGAATTTCGTACATGGCCCTCTCTATCTCAATACATTTGCAACAAAATGCAATGTACAGAGGGATAGGAAATGTGGAAACAATGCATTCCCATGAATTATGTTCAGCGTTATGTCTCGGCTGACTTACACCTCATATCCTCCAGCAACTTGCCGGTTGCCAGATTCAATAAGTGCCTCCTTGCACTCTCCAGGTCTTACTTCACTGTGTTCTCCTTCTTTTTTCCTTCCTTCCTTTCCACAACTCCTTCCTTCCTTTTATCTTTTTTCAGCTCAATACTCTCAAGACCAAAGCAACAGAGTTCAGCTCAAATATCCCTTTTCTATGAAACCTCCTCCCCCTTCCCCTCAAGATGGGAGTAGCACTTTTTCTTCTGAGCTTGTCTGGCACTTTTCTGTAGTACCCTTGATGATGGCATCACTATTTGACTCATTGACTTTTTGTGCATTTCTCATTTACTCTATTTGAAAGATGGTTTATAAATCTTTTCTTAAAAAAAAATTGTCAGAGTGCCTGGCACTTGCATTATCTTGCACATGTAAACAGAACATTTCTGAATAAATGAGTGAAAATAAATACATTAGAAAGAAGAATATTTAAGAGGTTATTAATCACTCAGTGATGTTAACCTTCATACCAGTATGATGGTGATATTCACTAGACTGGTAGCTGTGGAAATGGAGTAAGAAAATTATGAAAGCTATTCAGGAGATAGAATTAGCAAGGCATGGCAAAGAAAGTGAGGAAGAGGGAGCATTCAAGATTATTTCCAGATTTCCGGCTTTAGGAAATGAGCAGCTGATTGTACCATTTATGAAGATAGAGAATTCTGAAGAAATAGCAGCTTGGGGGAGAAAAATAATTCATTTTATTTGCACATGCTGAATTTTAAGTGCCTGTGAGATCCAAGTTAAAAAAAAAGCAACAACTAGGCGATTGATTATGAATCTAGAGTGAGAGTGGTGTGGATATATACAGGGAAACTGTCAGTATATGTGCAGTAATAGAAGCTATATGAGTGACTGGGAGAGATTATGCGGGGCAGTGTGTAAACAAGGACTAGAAAGGACTTAGAATCAAAGGAACAACAGGATTTTAGGGTTTAGGTAAAATGGGAATTTGTGGGGACTGAGTAAAAAGTATCCGATACTAGTGAGAAAGATCAGGATGAGAAGTCAAGTGTCCAGCAGAGATGTGGGTGGCCTTGGTGAAAACAGTTCCTGTGGAGAGTTCAGAAGAGAAGCCAGATGAAGTGTATTCAGTGGGGAGAGGAGAGGAGAGTTGATGAAAACAGCAGCTATGGAAAATTCACTCAGGAGTCTGACTGCCAAGAGAAAGATGGAGATTTGTGGCTGAAGAGAGAAATTGTTGTCAGAGGAGGTATTTTTTATTTTCTTTTTTAGTTTTTATTATTGGAGGGATTAATTTTGAAATATTGATGGAAAGAAGATAGTAGAGAAAGTCAAATTAATGATAACAAAGAGCAGGAATATTGATAGGTTCTTGAGAATGTGAAAGGGCCTACACACTAAAGCTAAGAGAAAAGATATTGCCTGTCTAACAAGGAGATAAGTGCTGTATAGTTTTACTGGTAGATATGGGGAGTTGAAGGAGATTCTGCCTAATAGTTTCTTTTGTTTCATGACATGAGATCCAAAGATATCTATAAAATGTGTGTGTAAGTATGTAATGTAAAGGGGTACTTAAGGTTTGCAATGATGAAACAATCAATATTTAGAACAGTGAATAGATACATGCATATGTATGTGTGTGTGTCTATCTGTACATGATCAGAGCCACCTTCTGTGACATCAGGGGATAATGACTGATAAAGTGGTGACCCCTACCCCGGTCTGCTCCTGGGGGCAGGGTAAGAGCTACTAAGCATCTTGGACCTGCACCAGACCACCCACGAGCCTGGAGAGGCCGTATGCCATGCCACTACATGTGCAGTCAGACCTCCGTGCTACAAAAATAGATCTTGTTCTGGACCCTGGACCCAGGGATAGAGATATCAATACAGTTTCTGGAGACAGTTGATGGGCACACACAGAGAGAAATGAACGACTCAAAAAAAAAAGGTTGCAAATTCATACTCCAAGTGAAAAATTATTCCTGAGAAAGTTAGTTAACAAAAATTAAAATCCAAGAGGCAATTTCACTGCTGGTGCTGGTGAATTGAAAATAACATAGCCATCTAGAAATCACATTAGGGACTTCCCTGAGGGTCTAGTGCTTAAGACTCCACACTTCCAATGCAGGGGGCACAGGTTCAACCCCTGGCCGGGGAACTAAGATCCTACATGCTCATAGCCAAACAGATAAATAAATCAAATAAATAAATAAAAATCAGTTCAGTTCAGTCGCTCAGTTGTGTCCAACTCTTTGCGACCCCATCAATTGCAGCACTCCAGGCCTCCCTGTCTATCACCAACTCCCGGAGTTTACTCAAATTCATATCCATCGAGTCGGTGATGCCATCCAGCCATCTTATCTTCCGTTGTCCCCTTCCCCTCCTGCCCCCAATCCTTCCCAGCATTAGGGTCTTTTCCAATGAGTCAACTCTTCACATCAGGTGGCAAAAGTATTGGAGTTTCAGCTTTAACATCAGTCCTTCCAGTAAACACCCAGGACTGTTGGGTTGGATCTCCTTGCAGTCCAAGGGACTCTCAAGAGTCTTCTCCAACACTACAGTTCAAAAGCATCAATTCTTCAGCACTCAGCTTTCTTTATAGTCCAACTCTCACATCCATACATGACCACTGGAAAAACCATAGCCTTCACTTTAACATAAATATGTTTAATATTGTCAAAGATATAGAGGAGGAAAAGACACTCAAAAAATAAGAGCTAAAATTCAAAAACATATAGATATAGTTATATCTCTATACATAATATTTAGTAACATTTAGTAAATATTACTATTATTTACTATTTAGTAATACTAAATAATTATAACTTTCTTCTAAGACTACTTAGTTACTTCCAGGACTACTTAGTAAATCTTTGTTACTACTTAATTACTGAAAATAACTAAAAAATTAAAAAACACCAGACTGGATAAATTCAGTTAAAGTATTTAGACCGTCACCCAAACATAGCAGGAAAAGAACAGGGTAGTAAATATTAAATATTCAGAAAAGTTACAGAGCCTGGTGTTTAGGATGTAGAAATATGGAGAGAGTGTTGCTCCTACGCTAAGAACAACAATGACAAAAGTCTGATAAACTGCAAAATCCTAAGTTCTCTTGAAACTATCAGAAAGCTAAGTCTGTAGGGCAACTAAGTAACCTGAAGTCCAAGAGATGCCAGGTCCTGCAAGCAGAGACGACGTGACATGAGCACACTTCACCTGTGGCCTCAAGTGAGGAGAGGAAGAGATGGATGTCAGGTGCACACAAGCAGGTGAGGAGATTTCAGCTAAACACATTCACAAACTGCTAAAGGAAGTTTTTAGATAATAGAACTCCTGGGAGCCAGAGACACAAGGGCAACCCACACCCACTGACAGTCTCTTCTCTAAAGGCTTCCAGTGGGTGCTAATGAAAGATTACTAGCAGGACTGGCGACTGGGGAAAACTCATTAGCGCAGGGCTGGAGGGGGAAAACATCCTTTCTGCAGGAAAACCAGGAAGCCCCACCCAGACCCTAGATCCTACGGAACAAAAAAGCTTTCAGTCGCTGGAGGAAGGGCTGAAGACTGTCACCCATCCCCCTACCCCCAGCATAGTTGTAAAAGACCCACTGCAGCTGGGAGGTGAATAGAAAAATAAATAACAACTTCTACTGTACATTGCAGATGATGTCAAATATAAGTCTGATAGCATACTGGCTTTTTTCCCCCTCTAAAATATTTGAGGCCTTTTATTCTTTTTTTTTTGTTTGTTTTAATGAAGATACAACAATGCATAAAGCTGAGTGATATCCTGGGCGGTGTAACTTAAATTTAGCTTACAGGTTTTGGCAAGTGATGTTGTTCTAATTCTTCAATTATGTTCTTCACAGTTGCTATATAACCCCTTGGACTTTTAACACCATTATTTAAAAATATATATCAATAGTTTTATCAGCCAACATATTTATCCAAGTTTAAGTGCTCTGTGATGAATTTGAAACTAAAATACTCATTGTTTCAAATATTTTGCTGGAAAATTTTGAGAAAAGTGTATTCTTGAGCCATCAAAGCCTTGATCACTCTCTGAAGAGGATGCTGAACTACTGCTTACATGACCCTAGGCCACGCTTTTCACCAGACTCTCCCCAAATCTGATTTTGAGCAGAAATCCAGGCATGATTACCTCCCCAATTTCTTCCTTGTCTTAAGGACAGGTTCAAAATTCTTGCATGTCTCTCTTGCTTAAACTGTTATTATAGTTTCATCATTCAAATAGGTTATGATATCTAAATTCCTGGATTGTTAAGGATTTGAATGAAATAATGAGATAAAAATTCAAAATCGAACTAATACCCCACAACCATTCATAAAGAACTGTGATTAAAGACTGCTTTTATCCAAGTTCAGTGTCCTCAATAGCTTGTTCGGAGTATTAAGCAACTGGGATTATACCTGGAGGTAAAAACCTCAAGAGCTAAATATTTTCCTCTATTGCCCAGGGAAAATTCACCCTAAAAACAAAAAAGAGTGAAACAAAAACATTCTCTAAACCCAAACCAAACCATGCTAAACCAAAAAACAGAAGAATTCAGGAATACACCAGGTATTACACAAATTATACACAAATCTGCCTGCCAATGCAGGAAACGCAGGGGACACGGGTTCAATCCCTGGGTCAGGAAGATCCTCTAGAGTAGAAAATGAAAAACCACTCCAGTATTCTCCCCTGGAAAATTCCATGGAGAGAGGAGCCTGGCGGGCTAGAGTACATAAGGTCGCATAGTCGGACACAACTGAGCGTTAGTGCTTGTGCAAGTGTGCGTACACACACACACACACACACACACACACATATACACTGTATGTATGCTGAACCCAATAGCTTTAACTGTCATCCCAAGATGGCAGCCTATCAATCAGACTATCAGTTTAACTATGTTGCTTATCATTTATGCTGGGTCACTGGGCAAATGCCAAGACCCTTTATCAATCCTGCTATCCACATACAACTCTGTGATTCCTTCCTTTTAAGTCCTTTTTTCCCCCCCAAATTGATTTATTTTCAATCCATCTTAGTGCTCTCTAGAATCCTCGTTCTGTGGTAAAAATATTTATCTACATCTTTCTCCCTCAATGTTTTTTTAAACCTCCTACACTAACCACAACCAAGTCAAGGAATAACTTCCCTTGAAAATCTCTCAAGTACCACCTGTTCATATCTCATACATCCTGGTTCTGTTACCTCAGAGAGCAGAAGGGACTTTGGCAATCTCTTAGCTCACCATTGTTGCCTCCAGATATATTAATTTCTTTTTTGAATGAAAAATATTCCTTCATTTGATATGTAATATTTGGTAGCACTCTACTCTGATGCTACCACTAATTGACCTTCTGGTCATGTCCCTCTGTTGAACCTAAGATAAAATGACTCATGGTTTTCTTTTTCATCACATCTTGCCATCATCATAGGGAGCTTCAACTGTTGCATGAACAACCTCCAAGATTCTTAAAAATGCTTGCCATAATCACAGGTTCTAGGATAATGATATTTTCTAACAATTATAATGTGCATAAATTTTTGAAGCAATTATTCTATACAAAGATAGTTAATTTCCTTTTTCACTTCCAATACATCCAGAAAGGCTGCTTTAGTCAGCAACCCCCATAAAACTGCTCAGTAGTTGCACTGTGCTTATGCAAAGTTCAGCACACTTAGCAAGGAATAAGATTTTTTAAGGTAATGATCTATATGGAAACATGAAGAAACAAAAGGATTAGTGTCGGATAATGGAGCAAATGGACTACAAAATAGCCATACCTAGTATTCAAAAAACTATTACTGTTTGTTTTCATAGTTTTCAAGGGCAAGAGCCCACTGTTTCTCCCTTTTCCTAGGAAAGGAATAAAACTATCACTTTCTACTTAAAAATTTTTTTAAAGTGTATGAATGTTTATTAAAAAACCACAGATAATTACACTGTGAATACACACTCTTCTTGAAACCCTTGCCAGGAGGGCCAAGGGAAATAGTTCTGTCTCAGGCCGTTTGGATTCTCTTCATCATCTAGTGCTGCCACCTGCTGACCTCTTTGGTGTCCCACACTTTTTATGTCCGGTGTTAGATCAGAACCGGCTTCCCAGGTGGCTCAGCGGAATCCACCTGCCGATGCAGGAGCTGCAGGAGACAAGAGTTGGATCGCTGAGTTGGGAAGATCCCCTGCAGGAGGGCGTAGAAACCCACTCTAGTATTCCTGTCTGGAGAATCCCATGGACAGAGGAGCCTGGAGGCTACAGTCCATAGGGTCGCAGAGTCAGACATGACTGAGCAACTGAGCATGCACGCACATGCATGCACCTCCATTAATAGGATCAGAACAGATCCTATTAATCTTAATGTGTGGCTGAAAATTGTCAAACTCCCTGCATGGAGCTGACTTACACTCAAGATCTTTGGAGCCTTTATCAGTGGTATTCCTATAACCTGTATCTACGTCATGGTCTGTACCATTCTGGGGTTTAAGATTTGCACTTCTTCCAAAAGCTCTGAAGAGTGCCGGCCACGGCCATTTATTGCCTGATAATGGCCTTTCTGCTCTGGACGTCCTGCTTTGTGCCTGCTGACCATTTCTGGGCCCCTCTGAACCATGCTGCAGCTATAGGAGGACAGGATATAAAATGTTTTGGCAGGATGATGGGAGTCCGATCCATTTTTGTTCAACAAAAGCTTATTGGAGCTTCTGGGTTGAGTCCTACCTCACAAAGTTTCCCTCTCTGGACTGAAAATATGAGATCTAGATGACTTGATTGCAAGGTCTGACACTTCTTCCAGCCTGCACTACCCAGGTGGTACTGCTTAGCTGTTTGCATTCCCTTCCTCTAGGTTATAGACAAAAATAAATCCAGGGGGCTGAAGGGGACCTCCAAGTCTTATTCTTCTAGATGATTGGGAAGAGCAAAATCTGATTTTCTGAGTTGGGTCTGTATGAATCAGTGAAGTGAACTTTCAAAACTCACATGGTTTAGTTGATATGTGTTCACAAAAATATTTTACCCTCCCAGTGAGTTTGAGTTACATCTTCACATTCATACAAAGAGAGCCAGTAACAACCAGTGTATTTCAATATAGGGTCTGGTTCCCACTTCATCATATCATTCATGGATCTTACACCAGATCCACAGATCACAAATGTTGTGGAACGGGGGCCTGGAACTCTGTATTCCAAGGTGCTAAACAGAGCCCCTTCTGCACAGAGTTGAAAGTCACCAGTCCCGGAGTCCAGGAAGGCTGCTCTGCCTTGGCTCTGCACCAGCGCCATCTGCAGAGCTTTTAATGCTGCATTTCTTGGTTTTATTTGAAACAATGCATATTTTTTAGCATTTTATGGTAGGGAGCTTTTAAAAGCCTGTTCCCCACCCCAGAGCCACACTGTCAGAATCTTCAGAGCTAAAGTTTTCTGAATGCCTCTGATAGAGTTAAGGGTGAAGATATTCATGCAAATATATATCTGCATTAATCAGATATATATTTTTATCAATTAATAATAACCGCTCCCATTATTAACTGTTTGCTAAGCAATATACCTGGTAACGTATCACTTCATCCTTCCAACAACCTTATGAGGTTGGTACTATTATTAAGCATTTGTTATCATTGCCATTTTTCAACAGATAGCTTAGAAATCCTAAAGAAGTCACACAATGAAGAAGTTATAGGACTGGGACAAGAACCTGTTTGATTCTAACTCTGGTCTGCTCATTTGCTCTGTTACACATGGCCATTGCCTTCCTGCCATATAGCGACTTCCCTGGTGGTTCAGTGGTTAAGACTCCATACTTCCACTGCAGGGGGTGTGGGTTCAATCCCTGGTTGGGAAACTAGGAACTAAGATCCTGCATACCTTATGACAGGGCCAAAAAAAAAAGAAAAAGAAAAAGAAATTAAATTAAGAACAAATAAAAGTGTCGACAGATTTTCTTCCCTTGTTTTTTTTCCTCCTTTTTGTATTTCAAAATTATCACAATCTTTTTGTTTCTGCCCTTCTTTGTTTTTGTCATTGTTACTGCAGAGTTAGTTATCAGAGACACCTAACAGATATTGCAAATGCACAGAGGGTTTGATGAGGGAGGGAGGCTTTCTATGTCTCATGGCTTAGCATGTTACCAGAGAGATAGAGTCTTCACCCACAGTAGGATCCTTCCTTGATTATCACTCCTTTTTCAGTACATTGGGAAGTGTGCGCCATGTGTGTGCTACCTTAGTAAGCTTATTAACTGTGTCTTTCCAATGATCCACTTTATTGTGATGATATATATACATGGACTGTTCTACCAGACTATAGGCTTCTCAAGGAAAGATGTGGTATCTCTTATTTCCACGTGCCCAAGGCTGGCAGACAGAAGACCATCATGACACTGTCTTAGAAGCAAATGGCTCTGTGAACCGCTTACGCCATACCTCCACCCTGCATGTGTGTATATGCAACTTAACTTTGCAGAACCTGACTCTTTTGTAACACAGGATAGCAATGTATCTGTTAGGCTTGCAGAGAAGTAATGTACACAAACCATGTTGTGCTGTTACAGTCACAAAAGAATGACTATTATTGTAATTATAGGAAACAGACTGGTCACTCATTAATTTACTTACTGAGTGTCCACCCTATGTGTCAAATGCTGTTCTAGATTCTAGAGCTCATAGGAGTTAGTATACAGGACACCAATATAAGAAAAAGTATACAATTTTAAAACAAATTATGTATGGAAAAAGAGGGAAAAAAGGTGAACTGAAATCTTGAAGCCAGACAGAAAAAGACGTACATTGTTTATATGCAGAATCTAAAAAATTATGTAAATGAAATTATTTTCAAAACAGAAACAGTCACATGGACTTAGAGAACAAACAAATGGTTAACCTAACCGGGGGAAGGATGGGAGGAAAGGATAGGTTGGGAGGTTAGGGCTGACATATACACACTGCTGTATTTAAAATAGATAACCAACAAGGACCTACTATATAGCACAGGGAACTCTGCTGAATATTCTGTAATAACCTGAATGGGGAAAGAACTTGAAAAAGAATAGATCCATGTATATACATAACTGAATCACCTTGTTGTACACCTAAACTAACACAATGTTGTTAGTTATTCTCCAAAATATAATAAAAATTTTTAAAAAATGAAAAAAATAACAGTAGATAACCTCATCTGAAGCAGCTCAGGGGGATAGAGAATGCTGCTCAGAGAGTCACGTAAGCCTAACTGAGAAAACCAAACTTGTTCCTTCTTTTTTTCTTAATTAATTAGGCAGCAACATCAAGTTGCAGGCAAACGAGCATCAGAAATAATAGTTGCAAGGAATGGAAAGTGATCTGACTATAAAACATAATAGAATTCCCAGGCAGTACTGAGGAATCAGTTCATAATGAATATGAATTCAGAGTGAGAAAAAAATCTTAATTGCATGGTTTCTTCAAGCAGGATTCAAGAAACTAGAAAAAAAGAAGCTGTTTAGTTGAGTTCATGCAGGTTTGCATTGACTGGGTAGCTGGCAAAAGGGATCCAGGGTCTTGATAGAAGAGTGATTAAGGTTATGGGCCATGGACTTTACACTAGATACAGATGGAATGGGCAATAAGAAATGACTAACAGGAAGAATATGGAGAGAGCTATTGTCTGAAAATCCTGATAATGCTAGAAAGCTTGTAATGGAAGTAGAGGAGCAGATGATTTAAATTTAGGAAGCTGTCATCCAAGAGTAAGATGTTTGAATTAGTGATGTCACAAATGGAGCAATTTGAGAAAATGACAAATCGAGATTGTGACCATGGAAGCTGGGTGGCTGAGGTGGAGAGATGGAGAATATCCCTGAAGATATGGAGGTCATGGGGACCAGAGTACTGAGGTCTTCATCTAGACTTGCACAGTGAACCTTGCCGCAGTCATTAAATCATGAGGCGGAGTGATCGGGAGGCTAACAACAATGCAGGGGAGACAAGGTGAGACTGCATAGAAGCAGGGAGTTTGCCAGGATGGAGAAGGAACAATGGTCTGAAAGCCACTAATGGGAGCAAAGACGACACCACCACCATCTGAGGTTAGCAGGTTAGGAAAGTAGAAACTTCTTCCAAGCAAGAGTTCTGCAGAATATGTATTCTCAGAGGATAGCCAATTTTCAGGTAAGAAAAGAAAGTTGAGAGAATATTCTGAAAAGGTTCAGAATATAAAGGAATGTTTTGATCACAGAGTCTGAGGGGTTCAGGAAAAGGAGAAAGCAAAAGAAAAATTAAGTCAGAATGTAGCTTCCTGTACGAAGAAAAGTAGGTGAAACAGACTGGGTAAAAACAGCAAAACTGGGAATGGGGATTTCATTCTATTAGTTCCTTGGACAATTGAGGGTGTGTATGTATACGTGGTCGGTCAGTCAGGTCTGACTCTTTGCAACCCCATGGACTGTATCCTGCCAGACTCCTCTGTCCATGGGATTCTCCAGGCAAGAAGACTGGAGTGGGTAACCATTCCCTTCTCCAGGGGATCTTCCCCATCCAGGGACTGAACCCTGGTTTCCTGTCCTGAAGGTAAATTCTTTACCATCTGAGCCAACAGGAAGCCCACAATTAAGGATACTTCAACCTAACCACACTCAACGATAGCCCCAACCAAAGACTTGAAGATTGGGGCTTAGGTCCTGGCATTTCCTTTTCACATTGTCTTCCCTTTATTTATTCAACAAATATTTATTCCAATCTAAATGATTGGAATGTGTTGGTGAACTAAACAGGCAAAGAACTGTGTTCTTATGCTGTTTTATGTTCAAGAGAGATAAGACAGAAAATAAGTGATAAGTAGATTTACACAACAAATGAGAACAGAGCATAGTATGTTAAAAATTTGATTCCATTTGTTTGACTTCCTATGAATGTGTGCGTGCAAAGTCACTTCAGTCGTGTCAGACTCTCTGTGAGCCTGTGGACTGTAGCCTGCCAGTCTCCTCTGTCCATGGGATTTTCCAGGCAAGAATACTGGAGTGGGTTGCCATACCCTCCTCCAGGAGATTTTCCCAAACCAGGGACTGAACCTATGTCTCTTATGTCTCCTGCATTGGCAGGTAGATTCTTTACCACTAGAGCCACCTGGGAAACCCCTTAGTATGAATAGAATGCTAGATTTCTAATTTATATTCACTCAAAACTTTGATACAGTTCCATGTATTTTGGCATCTAATATTACTGCTAGAAGACTAGAAAATTTATTATCTTGGTGATTAAAAAGATTTGAATGAGACTTGAAACTTCTAATCCAATTCTGAGAATATAGAGAAATACTGTGTCATTAAAAAAAAAGAAACAGGAAATTAACATGTGATACAGTATTATTAATTAAAACACAGATTTTGTTCAAATTTCACAAAATTTTATGCTGGTGTAAATTATTTGGTTTCATACCTTATTCATGATTCCACATTGTATTTAGTTGCATTGAGCAGCTTTAGCAGCATGCAACAAATTCTGATAAATTCTCTTTTCATTTTTATTCTGTTACAAATATTTTCTAATTTTCCTTGTTATGGCTTCTTGGTTATACCCATCATTTAAAAGTAGACATTTAATTTCCAAATACATGGAGTTTTTAAAGTACCTTTGATATTAATTTCTCATTTGACATTAGCTTCACATTTAAATGGTTTCTTCTCTGCAATCACACTATCTGTTTTTTCAGTCTTCTAGTTTTATTGAAGCTTTCAATGGCTAAGTCAAAGATCTCTCTTGGTAAATGTCACATTGTACTTGAAAATATGTGGGCTATTTTCAAGTATCTTTTGATATTGATTTCTAACATAATTCCACATTGATAAGAGAACAGACTCTTTATGATTTCAATAACTTTAGACCATGAAATTTTTGCACCTTGTTTTATGTCCCTGGAGTGTCTCCTAGTCTATAGTCTACAGGAACTTGAATAGTAGTATCCTACTTTTGGGTAAAAATTGCATAAATCTTAATCTTGTTGAATTGGTTCGTGGTGTTTTTCAGGTATACTATATCCTTCTACTTTTCTTTATATTCATCCCATTATTTTTTGAGTGTTTGATATTGAAACTCCAACTAAAAATCCTAATTTACCTACTTAAATAATTGTACTAAATAGTGGAACTATATGTACCTTTGTTCTGTATTTTCCAGGTCTCCTGTAAATGTGTTATTATACTTTCATAATTTAAAAAAGAAAGAGAAAAAAAGTGATGAGTGCAACCAAAATGAATAATATAGAGCATATAATGGGTGGTCACACATGACAAGAAGAATGAGTTCAAATAATGTAGGGTGGTTGGATTAGGACTCAATGAGATACTGATGTTTGAACAAAGCTTGAAGGAGATGATGGAATTAGCCATGTGAATACCTGAGGAGAAGAGGATTTCAAGCACAGGGAATAGCCAGTGCAAAGACCCTAAGGCAGGAGTGTGCCTGGTTGTGCATGCATGCTATGATGCTTCAGTCGTATTCGATTCTTTGTGACCCTATGGACTTTGGCCCACCACGCTCCTCTGTCCATGGGATTCTCCAGGCAAGAATACTGGAACGGGTTGTCATACCCTTTTCCAGGGGATCTTCCTGATCCAGGGATTGAACCCATGTCTCTTATGTCTCCTGTCTCGGCAGGCAGGTTCTTTACTGCTAGCATTATGTGGGATACCTGTGTGCCTGGTTATATTTTAGGAATAGTTGGAAGCCAGGGTAGTTAGAGTTAGTAAGAGAGAGGTCAGAAGATCAATGCTTTTCAAACTTTCATGTGCATATGAGTTACCTGGAGATCTTGTCAAAATGCAGAATCAGATTCAACAAGTCCTGCTGGAGGCCTGAGATTCTGCATTTCTAATGTCCTGCGGGCGCTGAAGATTCTGCGGGTGCATGGCTCATGCTTTGAGTAAGTGAGGATTTAGATGCCTGTCACCTTGGAAGAGTGAGAAGATAATTAAATTATGGGAATATAATATTATTATGACATGGTATGAAGGACTTACTTGAGGTTACAGTCATGGAGTCAACCCTGTGTGGCTATGTGTTCTCTTCAATCACACTCAGCTGTAGAGACAGGCAGGGAGTTGGCAAGAGTTAGATTCAACCAGGGTTGTTGTTTTGTGATGATAAAGGGAGAGAATCCAGTAGAATTAAGCATATACAAGGAAGTATTATAATGACTGACCATGGGATTTAATATGAGCAATGATTTGGCCTGGAGCAGCTTGTGGAAAGTCAAACAAGGTCTTGTGGCCTTCACACCTAACAGGGCAGCTATCTTAAGCAATAGTTACTGAACGTATGATCTCACCCTTCGGGGGGTCGATGGTACATGCAATAGGTGGTTTCAACATTTTAATGAGAAAGATAACATTTTCAAGGCAACTTGCATTGAAGTGTCAATGATACCTTTAGGTTTGCGATTTGATGCATGGATGCTATTAATATACACAGTGACACACACAAGCACACAATAATATTCTATACTGTTAGGAAATGAAAATCCTAGAGGAGAGCATGGCAGCCCACTCCAGTATTCTTGCCTGGAGAATCCCCATGGACAGAGGAGCCTGGTGGGCTGAAGTCCATGGGGTCACAACGAGTCGGACACGACTGAGCAACTGAACACAGGAAATGAAAATATGCTATAATGTTAGGAAGTGAAAATACACTACACTGTTAGGAAATGAAAATTTGAGATTTAGGAAGTATTCCATCGTGTTGCCTTTTGATAGTAGCTCTGCTCATCACTGAGTATCTGCCAACATTACACTTCATTAATATGTAACCACCACTGTGGCTGCAGGTAAACCCATTACTGATTCTTTAAAACTCATTTATCCACCATTGCAAAATCTTCCTGCTGACCTAAAAGCAAATCCCAAATGCTGATGAGTTATAAACTATCCCACAGAACTCTTCTTTCTTATATCTTATATCTTGGTTTAGTTGTTTCACCTTGCTTTCTAGTTCAAATACTGGTATTCATATGGATTTTTACGTTAATCTCTAACTTGAAGATAAAGCATTTTTTTAAATCCTCCACTCATCTTCAGTATCTAGACCATTTCTACTACAGATTTTTTTTAGGGTTAACTTACCCCTCTGGCCTTATTATGCTATTTTTAATTAAGATTCCCTGAAACAATGAATGACCCCTCCTCCCCTCACTGTCATTTTCCCCAGCATCATTAAGACAAAAGATGCTACTAATTTCCATTTCTCTCTTCCCTCGCTTCTTATTTGTTTCCTTTGCTTGCTACTCTTTCTCATATACACACACAGAAAGTGTCATCTTATCTAGAATTTAGTCTACCTTTTTTTTTTCCTCTTGAAGAACTAATCAGTTACAACATGGGGTTTAAACTTGGATTTTTATTTCATCCAGGCTTGTTCATTTGTTTGTTTCAAGTGTCTACAGGAAATAGGTCTCCATAACAAAAAAGAAATGGGCCAAAGTGATATCATGTGTGCATGTTTTCTCCAGTTGTCTTCAGATCTGGACCAAAGCCTGAGGTTTTAGGATGTCTGGTCTCCAGACAGCCAAGCTTTACTATAATAAGCAAATTGTACATAGAGATTAATGCTAATAGCTACAATGGGAAATAACATTAACTTTGCAATCAAGACAAAAACTTTACATACACAAGGAAATACAAGTGTTTTTTAAGGATCATTACCATCTTTTGAGCTGGATGGCACTGAGAGATCTTTCAGACAAATTAAGAGATGAGAAAAATTAAATATGTTCTTATCAATAAATGCTATTACCTCCATCACTTGGATGCATTTTACTGCAAGCTATACCCACTCCAGTGTTTTTGCCTGGAGAATCCCCATGGACAGAGGAGCCTGGTGGGCTACAGTCCATGGGGTCGCAAAGAGTTGGACACAATTGAGTGAATAAGTACAGCATAGCACATACTGAAATAAGGGAAATGAGATATGCATTAATTTGCATGTGTCTATTGACAAGGCTCTGAAACCACACACATCTCTCTGTTTTGTTTCCACAACACTTGGTTCAGAGTTCTATTACTCGCTATTCAATGCATATCTAGAGATACAAGAAATAAGACGCAGGGAAATAAGGTTCCCCTCTGAAAATTAATGCTATTTAAATAACACGTAATTTGAAGATACATGTCTTCCTGAAATAGCTGCAGTTTAATCAATAATAACCTATTTGAAGAAAGCACTTTTTAATCAGTTTCTTGCAAAGACTTGGCAATATAGCGTAGAAGTTACGAGCATCAACTTCAGAACCAAACTGAGTTCAAATCCTGGTTTTTCCATTTCCTAGCCACAAATTAAGCAAGTTACTTAACCTTCCTGCATCTCATTTTCCCTACCTATAAAGTGGGCATAATATTTTCTGCCTCAAAAGTTTGTATTGAAGGTTAAATGAGTAAATATGTAGCCCATAGTAAATTCTATGTAAGTCTTGGGAACTGTTCTTTTTAAATTTTAATTTTATTGGATTATAGTTGATTTACAATGTTGTATTAGTTCCAGCTGTACAGCGAAGTGGTGAAGTCACACATATACAATGTTCATTCTTTTTTAGATTCTTTTCTTTTACAGGTTATCACAGAATGTTGAGTAGGGTTCCCTGTGCTATACAGTACATCCTTGTTGGTTATCAGTCTTACATATAGTAATGTATGTATGTTCATCCTAAGCTCCTAATTTATCCAGCCACACATGTTTCCCTTTCTGTAAATATAAATTTGTTTTTAATATCTGTAAGTCTTCTTCTGTTTTGTATTAATAAATACATTAATTTTATCATTTTTAAATCAGATTCCACCTGAGTGATATCATATGATATTTGTCTTTCTCTGTCTGACTGGTTTCACTCAGTTTGACAGTCTCTAGGTTCATCCCTGTTGCTGCAAATGCTATTATTTAATTCTTTTTTATGAGTGAATAATATCCCATTGTATATATGTAACACATCTTAATGCATTCCTCTGCGGATGGACATTTAGTCTGCTTTCTCGTCTTGGCTATTGTAAATAGTGCTGCAATGACAATTGGGGTGCATGTATCTTTCCAGATTATGGTTTTCTCTGGATATGTGCCCAGGAGTGGGGATTGGTAAATCATATGGTAGCTCTATTTTTCATATTTTAAGGAACTACAATACTGTTCTTCACAGGGGTTGTGCAAATTTACATTCTCACCAACAGTGTAGGAGGGTTCCCTTTTCTCCACACCCTCTCCAGTGTTTATTGCTTGTACACTGGAATTGTTATCCATAACAGGAAAGGGGAGTAACATAGAAAGGGATTAGGAACATTCTGACCATGACAAGGAACATCTTCAATGATTTACTCAAGTGGCCAGAATTCAGTTGTTATTTCCTTGTTTGAGAGGTTAATCATCTTCCCTTAATGCATTAATCATCTTTCTTCAGTGTTTGGTTATGGACCTACAAGGATGACAAACACATTCTAAACTATTGTAAGTTGTTCCAAGCCATACAATCCCATGAGGCCGCTTGCCTGCTGACCCTGTCCTTGCTAAGACTTTCCCACGTAACACACACACACACACACACACACACACACACACACACTCTCTCTCTCTCTCTCTCCCCCTCTCTCTGTGTGCTGTATTTTTAATTTTCTTGTTTTCCTTGCATGTTAGACTTGGAGCTTCCCAAGAGAGAAATCAAACTTATTTAAGTTGGTGTCACCATTGGGCAAGAGTGTTATTCTTATATTTGAATAGAATTTGAAAGCTATGCTGGAGCAGCTTGTAGTTAGGGTCTATATCTTATTTGTATTTGCAGTGCTAGTCTGTAGTGGAATGCCTAGTTGACAGTGGACACTAAGTGGTTGTTGATTGATGTTAAAAATGTTGAGGTTCTTTTATGAAAAGTCTAGACAGACTCCAAGGTATAAGTATCAGGGTTCCACAGTGCTCAGTTAATAAGGGCTCATTGGCACAATAGCTCCCAGAAAGAATCTAGGTTAATCTCTTTTTAAAGGAAATGAAAAACATTATTCATGGAGGTCCATTATTTTATTTTAAAAACCAAAAAGTTGGAAATAATATATACTTCTGTAATCTTTCTTAAGAATAAAACATTTCTCACTGTTTCTCTTGTTTCCATAGTAATGAAGTGACTTTTCTATGTTAATAATTCCCTAACAAAATGAAAATAGGGATTAATGAAGTGACACTGTAAAAACGTTAAGTGGAACAAATGCTGGAGCACTAAGGAACCCAAAGCAGTCTCTCCTCGTTTCATATTTTCTGCACAGAAGTGCATTTTTGAAGAGGCAGGAAGCATAGAAAGAGGGGACAGTTCATTTCTTAAGTTGCACAGTTTTCCACACCATAGATTTTATTACTCTGATAACTCCTACCCTCAAAATCTTCCAGCTCAAGTTCTGTTTCAAAATACAGAATTTATCAAGGGTATGGAGCCCATTAATCTTCTTTTATGCACCATCTGGTGAAGGACCAAAGTTACCTCTGATCAGGAACTAGAGTTCCAAGAATTTCAGTAAACATCAGCTTCAATACAAACCTCTGAGATGGACATTTAGGAGGGCCAAATTACTATTTAAGGGTCATGCTCAAGAACAGATGATTTCCTCAAAATTTCACTTGGTTTTAAAAATTTGAAGAAAGGAAGGTCAAACTTCAGTCCTATGTTTGCAGAATGCCATTTACTGGACTGTGATGCAACAGGAATTTCTGAGACACATGTAAGAAGGACATGTGATTTGGACCCATGTCATGGCATATTCCCTTTGGGCTATGATGGGTGTAGAGCAGTATTCACTGGTGAGCAATAAAATAAATCACTAAAGACAGGGGGAAGAAACTAATTTAGTATGTAAAGTCACTTGTATCCTCATCATCGGTCACTTTATTCCCAACTTTTGAAATAAAGGAGGAGAGACTATATGGGTGTGGAGAGACTATGGAAGGTAAGACTATGTAGATGTGTCTAAGTTAAGGATCTTGAAACAGAGAGATTATTCTGGATTATACAGGTGAGTCCAGTGTAATTACCAATGTCCTTATATAGGAAAGAAGCAAGCAGGAGTCAGAGAAGCAGATGTGACAATGAAAACAGAGGTCTGAGTGAGGCAGCCATGAGCCAAGGAATGCAGGCACCTCTTGGAGCTGGAAAAGACAAGATTCTTCTTGAGTGCCTGCAGAAGGAATGCAGCTATTCTGACATCTTGATTTTGGCCTACATAAGACCCATTTCAGTTTTTTGATCTTCAGAAGTGCAATATAATAAATTTGTGTTTTTTAAACCACCAAATTTGTGGTAACTTGCTATTACCAGCAATAGGAAACTAACAAAGATACTATAATTATTAGGTTGGTGCAAAAGTAATTGCAGTTTTTGAATTGTTGCAATTTGCCATTTGATAGTGGAATATGCTCTTAATAAATGTGGTTATATTATACATCATTTTAATGCACATTTATCACTTTATGTTTTTCTGCTAGTGACTTATTACTTCCTGTTTATATTTATTTAGACTAAGGAAATGATGTTACGCAAAAAGCAAACGAGTGATTTTCTTATTTGAGTTCAAAATGAGTTATAAAGCAGCAAAGACAACTTGAAACATCAACAATGCATTTGGCCTAGGAACTGCTAATGAATATACAGTGCAGTGGTGGTTCAAGAAGTTTTGCAAGGGAGGCAAGAGCCTTGAAGATGAGGAGCATAGTGTCCGGCCATTGGAAGTTGACAATATCCAGTTGAGAGCATCATCAAAACTGATCCTCTTACATCTGCACAAGAAGTTGCTGAAGAACTCAGTGTCAACCATTATCCTGTCATTCAGCATTTCAAGCAAATTGGAAAGGTGATAAAGCTCCGTAAGTGGGTGCCTCATGAGATGACTGCTAATCCAAAAAATGGTCATTCTGAAGTGGTCATCTTCTCTTATTCTACACAACAACAATATGAACTGTTTCTCGATATGGATTGTGACGTGTGATGAAAAGTGGATTTTACATAACGACTGGAGATGACCAGCTCAGTGGCTACACCGAGAAGAAGCCCCAAAGCACTTCTCAAAGCCAAACTCACACCCAGAAAAGGTCATAGTCACTGTTTGGTGGTCTGCTGCTTGTCTGATCCACTACAGCTTTCTGAATCTCAGTGAAACCATTACATCTGAGAAGTATGTTCACCAAATCGATGGGATGCACTGAAAACTAATGCCTGCAGCCAGCATTGGTCAACAGAAAGGGCCCAATTATTCTCCATGACAATACCCTACCACATGTTGCACAGCCAACACTTCAAGAGTTGAACAAACTGGGCTACAATGTTTTACCTCACCTGCCATATTCACCAAACCTCTTGCCAAAAACTAAGATCATGGCATTAGTCACATCACTTCATGGCAAATAGATGGGGAAACAATGGAAACAATGACAGATTTTATTTTCTTGGGCTCCAAAATCAATGAAGATGGCAACTGCAGCCATGAAATTAAAGGATGCTTGCTCCTTGGAAGGAAAGCTCTGACAAACTTTGTGTATTAAAAAGCAGAGACATTACTTTGCTGACAAAGGTGTATATAGTCAAAGCTATGGTTTTGCCAGGAGTCATGTATGGATGTGAGACCACAAAGAAAGCTGAGAGCCAGAGAATTGATGCTTTTGAACTGTTGTGTTGGAGAAGACTCTTGAGAGTCCCTTGGACTGCAAGGAGATCAAACCAGTCAATCCTAAAGGAAATCAGTCCTGAATATTCATTGGAAGGACTGATGCTAAAGCTGAAGCACCAATACTTTGGCCACCTGATGCAAAGAACTGACTCACTGGAAAAGACCCTGATGATAGGATCGATTGAAAGCAGGAGGAGAAGGGGACGACAGAGGATGAGATGGTTAGATGGCATCACCGATTTGATGGACATGAGTTTGACCAGGCTCCAGGAGCTGGTGATGGACAGCAAAGTTTGGCAAGATGCAGTCCGTGGGATTGCAGAGTCAGACATGACTGAGCAACTGAACTGAACTGAACCTGCCAACCAACTACCACTTCATCAACATCTCCACAACTTTTTTTGCAGGGAAAATGCTTCTACAATCAGCAGGAGACAGAAAATGCTTTACAAGAGTTTGTCAAATTCCAAAGCACAGAATTTTATGCTACAGGAATAAACAAATACATTTCTCACTGGCAAAAAATATGTTGATTGTATTGGTTCCTATTTTGATTAATAAAGATGTGGTTGAGCCTAGTTATAAAGATTTAAAATTCATGGCCTGAAATTGCAATTATGTTTGCACCAAACTAATAAATTTTGGTTTGGTAAAAACATGAAACTAGGTTTCTGAGTCCTGAGAGGCCCCAGACAGTCCAGGAAACATGGGAATACTGAAGTGATCACTCTGATATAATAAGCCATGCAGGGCAATCCTAAACTCAGAGTTTATAAGGGAATAGGCAAGGTGCTAAGTAAGGATACATGTTCCCACAAAGTAGTTAAGGGGCATGTGTGAAAACAAAAGAGAATGTTAAAGTTCAAAATTGACCCAAGTTTAGTGCTTCTTGGCAACTAGGCATATATAAATCTTTCTGAGAATCAGGGGAAAAAAGACTAATCACCAGTTAGCATCTTGATTTCATATCATGTAATCTAATCCACAAACAAATATTTTATATTTACCACTTGATTATTCATCCATTTCAATTTTTGGTTTGTCTTAAACAATGCATTCTCACTGTGACTTAAAATTTCAACTTCTTGATTCCACACAATTTCAGAATGAGTAAGTAAATAGAGCAAAATTTTATTATTGGGATTCAGGCTGTCAAAAATCTCACGGAAACCAACACTAAAGATTTCAAACTCTATTTCAAATAATAAACATATATTTGTAACTCTGCCCAAATGATAGTATGTTAACCTGAGTCTACGTCTTTTGTTATTAACTTTTCAAATATAATCATGTTGAGCTTTATTTTGCCTTTACTTGTGTAAAATATAGTGAGTAAAAGCACATCTTTGAGTCAGTCAACCTTGGGTTAACATCTCAGCTCTTCTATCTACCAGTACTTGGCTGGTCTGCATTTGAAGTTACTTAACATCTCAATGCTTTAGTTTCATCATCTATAAAGTAGTGAGAATAACACTCACCGTGTTGTTGAAAGGATTTACTGGGAAAAAACAGACATAAAATACTCAAGAGAAAGTTTAACATAAAGGACAGTGAGGGAGCTTGGGCAAGTCATGTACACACTGCTATATGTAAAATAGATAACCAACAAGGACCTACTGTATAGCACTTGAAAGTCTGCTCAGTGTTATGTGCCAGCCTAGATAGGACAGGGGCTTGGGGGAGAATGGATACATGTGTTTATGGCTGAGTCCTGTTGGCTGTTGGCTGTCCACCTGAAACTACAACATTTTTAATTGGCTCTACTCCAATACAAAATAAAAATTTTAAAGTTTGAAAAAAAAATAGGGTTTTCAGCAGAGACTCTATTTCATCATTGTTTTCAAATACCTCACTCCTCCCCTCATCCTGAGAGCGTAGGTTTGACTAGGTTTCTGGCTTTCAGTTTGAATGGTTATACTCTTGCTTGGCAGAGAATAAATCATGCCCTAAAGTTTATAGACTTCCTATAAGCAACCCAGTGAACAAAAAGATACATTTTAAGTAATTGCACTATAAAATTGTCAAGCTATGGTTTTCCAATGACATTACTCATGTAAGCAAATCTACAAATAGTATAAATAAAATTTTTAAACTTTCATAATTTATTGTCCAATGCCTATTAAACACTTTGTTATGAAGTGGCTAAACACGCTGATTGATAAATCTTAAAGATTTTACATAAAGCACTTCGGCCAATATTTTTTCAAAATAGAGTTATCAATTACCAATAAGAGTCTATTTTATTTAATCACCCTATCTATAAATTGATGTTTTCAAGAATCAGAAACCATGCAGCAAACTTATCTAATAAGTAGAAAACTGGGAAGGTGAAAGATTTGGGGGAAAATATATTCACTTTGATGCAGACAAGAAAGAAACAATGGTTGCTAAGGACGAAATACATAAAGTTGCACATGGCTGAATGCATAACAGACCTTAACAATGCCAGCTATTTAAAATAACAATTTTGGAAACATATTAAAGCAGAAGAAATTAAAAAAAAAAAAAAACTGTTTTCTTCTTTTGAAAACTACCTAGACCACACTTTTCTTGTAAAAACTGTTGAGGATATGCCGCCAACTAAAATGAAAGCTTTGTTTCTCTTTCACATATGGGCTCTCAATTGACGTATAACATATTTTGGGAAACAAAGCATGAGAGAGTCAAAATTACCAGGTTGATTTTGCTCTCAAAAACAGTTTTCTTCTACTTTTTGTGTAGTCTGCCAAGCTCATCATACTTTTGGCAGATATAAGGCACCTCTTTTGAATCAGTCTCATGAAGCTGGTTAATGCCACTAGCAGCCAGTATAACCTGGCAATACACATCACAGGTTTTTATTATTGCTATTAATCAATGAGGTGAACTGACATTTAGAATGTGCATAAAACAGGCAGGGCAACTTTCTCTCTATAATCAAAAGATTTAAAGATATTTGGAAGATATTTGGGGAAGACCCTGGTTTGTTGAAAGGGTCGGGGATTTGAAATTAAAACATGTTCATAGTCTCATTTATTAATTCAGAGTGTGACAACCTTTTACACAAAGAGATAAATTTTTTAGCTTCAAGGCCCCTGTATAACTTCCTCCTCTTCCTTCTTCCCTCCAGCCCCCAACCCCAACCTTTAGAATTTAAAAACTTATTAGTTTGTGGACTGGGTCTGGCCCACAGGTATCGTTTACTGACAACTGATTTCATTCAAGTGTTTTTAAGCAATATGGGCACAGTCCTCAAAAAACTAGTCTACTCACAGGGGTAAATGAATAAAAAAGCAGTTGTACTACAATGTGTCTGGTGCCATAATGAAGCATCGTTTGCTATACCTAACCCAGCTGCAAAGGTGAGGTAATTTGTGACAAAATGGTTAGTAGAAGGAGGTAGAGGATTAGAGGTAAGCACTTGGCAGGCAGAGATGAAAACATGTTAAAAGGCTCTTAAAGGAGAGTTTGGCATAACTGAGGAATCACAAAAATTTTACATGGCCTACAATGCAGAGAAAAGTGGGTAGGAAGATGAAGAGCAAATCAGAGGCAGAACATGCAAGGTCTGATAAGCCACATTAAAGAGTTTAACCTTACAGGCAATGAGAGGGCATTAAAGCAATTCAATAAAGAATATAAGCTATACATGTACCCCAATGTTCATAGCAGCACTATTTACAATAGCCGAGACATGGAAGAAACCTGAATGTCCACTGACAGATGAATGGATAAAGAAGATGTGAGTATATACAATGGAATATTACTCAGCCATAAAAAAGAATGAAATAATGCCATCTGCAGCAACATGGATGCAACTAGAGATTATCATACTAAGTGAAGTAAGTCAGATAAAGATCATATGATATCATATATGATATCACTTATATGTGGAATCTTAAAAAAAGATACAAGTGAACTTATTTACAAAACAGAAACAGACTCACAGACATAAGAAACAAACTTGCTGTTACCAAAGAGGAGATGTAGGGGGAGGAATAAATTCGGAATTTGGGAGTAACATATAGGCACTGCTGCTGCTGCTAAGTCACTTCAGTCGTGTCCGACTCGTGTGACCCCATAGACGGCAGCCCACCAGGCTCCTCTGTCCCTGGGATTCTCCAGGCAAGAACACTGGGGTGGGTTGCCATTTCCTCCTCCAGTGCATCAAAGTGAAAAGTGAAAGTGAAGTCGCTCAGCCGTGTCCGACTCTTAGCGACCCCATGGACCACAGCCTACCAGGCTCCTCCATCCATGGGATTTTCCAGGCAAGAATACTGGAGTGGGGTGCCATTGCCTTCTCCGCATATATGCACTACTATATGTAAAATAAATAGAACCTACAGCATAGCACAGGGAACTGTACTCAATATTTTGTAATAAATTGTTGGGAAAAGAATCTGAAAAAGAATATATATATGAATCACTTTGCTATCCACCTGAAACTAAGACAATATTGTAAATTAACTATACTTCAATGAAAAATTAATTAATTTTAAAAAGAATAGGCAGTGAACAAATTTGGATTTTTAAAATATTTCTTTGGTTGCAAAAGGAGATCAAATTGGAGAAATTCAATACAGGAGGGAGGTCACCATTTAGGAAGTAATGGCCTTAGATACAGAAAAGTTGCTAAATAACAGTAGCTAAATGTGGAAGGACTAAATTGAAATCTCATTTATGTACAAAAATCTCTTACTCTCTTGGCATCCACAAAACTGAACTAACTGGGCTTCCCTGATGGCTCGGTGGCAAAGAATCCGCCTGCCAATGCAGGAAACACAGGTTTGATCCCTGATCCAGGAAGATCCCACATGCCACAAAGCGACTAAGCATGTGCGCCACAGCTACTTGGCCCGAGCTCTAGAGCCCAGGAGCTGCAACTACTAAAGCCGAGCACCCTAAAACCCATGCTCCACAGCAAGAGAAGCCGTGGCAGGGAGACGCCGGCACGCTGCCACTGCAGAGTGGCCACCACGCGCCGCAACTAGAGGAAAGCCTGTGCTGCAATGAAGACCCAGCACAGTCATAGTCAAATAAAATTATTTTAAAAACTGGTGATATTTCTTCACCTATCTGTCATAGAAGGTTCTTGTGAAGCACAAGTGAAATGACATATATAAAGTAACTTAGCAACTCTAAAAAAATAAATACTATGTTTTCTTATAAGAGTAACACCTTCCATTATTAGGGTATGCACATTAAAATGATCAAACACAGTAGTCTTGATAAAATTATAGTTTGAATAACATTCAAGAAGGCACATGGACATCTGCAAGCCCAACTTGATCTCTTTTCTCCTAGATCTGGAGGCTCCTGGTTATTGGGGGTTGCTTCAGGCTTGACTCTTGATAATCTGGGGGTCTTTCATTAGCTGACTGTAGATTACTAGCTCCCTTGTAACTTCCCAATACTTACTTTGGAACTGGAAAAGTGACAAGCAAATGATTATCTTAAAACATACTCCAGAATTGCTAGGGAGAAAACTGCCTTTGGTAGGTTAGAATAAATAAATAAATAAATAACTGCTTGGTATGGATCTTGAGTGTTTCAAAGACTTCAGAGCAGAAGTTGGAATGTTTTTGTTTGGGACTAGGAAAGATTATTTTTCCCTTCAGAGAGATAACAAGAAAGGAGAATGAGAAGGAAATGGGAACAATGAAAAAAGAACCCTGGGAAGGACAGAAGTGCACTTGGAGAGGAAGCCAGGAGACGAAACCACAGGATTACAGAAAAGTCTCATTTCAATCTTAAAAGTGCTTACCGCCTGGTAGGCAGAGACCACTTCACCCTTTCCCATTACCAAGTTCTTCAGTACTTCAGAAACCATTGTATCACATCAGTTTCATGAAGGATTTGTAAGAAGTGGGTGTTGTAGATAATTGTTTTATTTGTGGGTGGAAATTGGCAATGGTGTTGCATTTTGTAAGAAATTAACATGCAGAAGCAGAAGGTTGGGTAACAGAGGAGATCATGCAAATATGAACCCTCTGCAAATCTGAAGAAAACTTGGGAGAGACCTGGATTTATGTTGGCCATGAAGTTGAGTTGAGCTCTTCTAGATAATATATAGAACTCCAAGGAGCAGAGGGCCACTCAGTTGACTGTCAGTTGTAGGATCATCATGAATTATCAGAAGGCCTTGTTTCAGATAATCAAGTCTACAACTAAGAAGGTTTGAAACAACCTATTGATGCCAAGTGCTTAGAGATAATCAGTAATGCAACAAAATTATGACTGTATATTATTCATACTTTACTAGTAGTAGAACAACCTAATAAATGTCCAAATAAACTTGAAGTTTCCTGTAAACTCATGCTCTGCTTTTGAAAATTATCTGTTTCATCTCTTTCTTGAGGCATAAAAGTACAAGATAGAAATATGTGGAGTACCTCTCATATAATCATTTCAAAATTACTAGCATGAAGCAATATTCATACAACTTCTGGGAAAAAGATATTAATTTATTCATTATATTGATGGAGCAATGAAATGTATACAATATTAATAGCTAAAGTAACATAGTGATATTCTAAGAAGTAGTAAACTTCATAATCCCATCTTGTACACTGTAACTACAAACTTTTAGTATGCAGAAAATAGAGCACTAGATTAAATTCCCGTGGTTTAATTACCATGTCTATGACTAGATAGCTCTGGGACATTTAATAAGCTAATTTACTTCTCTAAGTCTATGTTTTCTCATCTGTAAGATGAATTGTTGAATGTAACTATTTTTAAATATCACAATTCTAAAATTTTGTTTCTTTTATGAATTGCAATGGGAAGGCCAGAAATATGCTATGTACTTACACCGTTGCCTTAGTGACAGAAATTTCCATCAGCATTACAAATGCATAGTAATACAGATGGAATTATTTATTAATCCATATAATTTTAAAGAGCATAAAATAAGAAAGTTGTAAGGGATTTTGAGTATTCTATCAAACCTCTACTTCAGTACAATATGATCAATATATCCCCCAAATAGTCTCACTTCTAGAACATCTCCCATGAGAGAGACTTTTTTAATATATGACATCTGTGTGCCTATTTGCTGGCATCAGGTTCTATGACTTGTTTGAGACATTTATTTTGGTGTCAGTAGCAGGTGATGATAATTGTTAGGGCCTTTACGGTAAAGATGATGAAAGATCCCTCTCCTTCTCCTTGCCCTGTAAAATCAGGTCCCCAAAAGGCTGTTCTTTCTTTTTTCTACAATTGATCAGCTACTCAGTTATTTCTCTTTCATTTCAGATTTATACACACACATACACACACCTCTCTCCAGATTCTTTCCAGCAGATGTATAGAAAATACTGTGCACCTGTAAAGAGGTCTGTAAGGCCATATAATGCTAATATGGATGAAGCTGGCTTCTGTTGATTTGTGCATAACAATGCATGGGAAATCAGAGCTGGATTCATGCTTTTTATTTTTGTTACTTTTAAGGCTGTAGTAGATAGAATATAGAAGCATTTCAGTTTTAAGATGAAAAGAATCCTTGAAACATCATATGCATTTGTCTTAAGGAAGATTTGTAAATAGCATGCTCTCATCTTTACATAGATGGTACTATTTTGAAATGCCAAGCAACCCTTTTTAGAGTACAGTTTTGCAGGCTTTATTCCTGAAAATATTTCAATAACTGTAACTAAATAAAAGGCTTGAAGCTCAATACTTTCTTTTTCCCTCTTTCACTAGCAAGAAAATGTTGAAAGTGGACCCATCGTTCAATATGAGAGAGATGCCAAATGAGTGAAAGAAGCAGTCATGGAGAAGAAACAGTGGAGTCTGGGCAGCTTGCCTAAAGGGACACTTGGGTCAACCTTCATATTGGAATTGAAAATATGAATAATTTTCTCTTCATTTTTCCCCTGGATTCTAACAATGAAGACAGTCTTTGAACTTGTCTTACTTTTTTCTTGCTCTTCTGTGAAGCAGAAAGAGGCAACAAGAGAACAGGCTTTCAATCAGAAAGGCCAGAGCTTAAATCTAAGCACCACAGCTTACTTGTTATATGATCCTTGTGAATAATCTTGATCAGTTTAATTTCGGTTTTCTCTTCTAGATATTGGCATGAAAATAATAACGACTTTGTAGTATTATAAGAATTTTAAATTACCTGTAAATAGTATACTATGTATTTTTCACAAAGACATCCTTGTTAAATCATATCCATTATTGTTATTTGGATATATTGAATACATATACTGAATTTGGTTGTATATATTGAGGAACCACTAAATAAAAATAGACTGACTTTTTAACTTTTAAATTTATAAAATGCCTCCCTCTGTTTTAAATAATATGCATGAACAAATAACCAAAATGGCTACATATTCAAAATTATGTATTGGAATAAAACATGTAAATTGAAAGTCATATGTATTTTCAGAACTAGAAGTTGTAGAATGACTGAGTTTATCGTATGTTGCACAGTCTTGGAATGCTTCAAGCAGAGAATGAGGCCAACAGACTTAGTTCAGTTTATTTCTGAGAATAACTTTCCTTAAGTGGCTAGGATGAAAATCACACTGGTAATTTATCCTGGGTATTCTCTATTTGCCCTTCATATCCTCTCTCTGATCTTCTCTGCCCAGCTTTACATTGCATAAGACTAACCTCACATGTCTATATTAACTGGCTTTTTTTTGCCCTCTGTCTTTGGCTTGAGTTCAGCCAGTAGAAAGCACCATCAGGAGATCAAAAACAACAACAACAACAAAAAACAGAAGAAATTATCCTTCTTGCCGAGATGAAGTAACAGAAATCATATTTAACTCCCTCTTAATAAAACTATGGAAATATGCAAATATATTTAAAAATGCAGTATCAGTTATTGAATAGCAGGTGATACAGGGTAATGATCCCTGAGAGAGAGAAAACAAGCTGAAATCTGAAATTTTCCAGTGTACTGCCAGGAGAGAATTTCCAGCTTGCAGTTCGGAAGCTGAGATCTTTCTGTGTTGAGGAGATGGAAGTGGGAAAGAAGGAGGGCCAAGGAAGCTAGAGAAGAGGGCTGCACAGAGAAAGAGAGCTTTAGGTATCTACAGAAGGTTCCTGTGGAGTCTTTGGCTGAGTGTTGATCAGCAAATGTTTTTGAGAATCATTGATCTTCAGGAAAATATAAGTTAAAATCATAATGAAATGTCATATTACGGCCAGTAGGATGGTTAAGATTAAAAAAAAAAAAGGATAATATAAATGTTGGGAAGTCTGTGGAGCAACTGGATCTCCTGTTTTTTAATGGTGCAGGTGTAAAATGGTACAACTGCTTTTGAGAACTGTTTGGAATTTTCTCATAAAGTTAAACATAAATCTACCCTATGATTCAGCAATGCTACCATTAAATATTTACCCAAAATAAAATAAATATGCTTGTACTAAGACTTATACACGTTAATCTGTTTATACTAAGAATATTGACAGCAGTTTCAATGATAATTGCTAAAACAACCTAAATATCTATCAAGAGTTAAATGGATACACAAATTGTGATATATTCACAATACAGAATACTCTTCTGAAATAAATATGAACAAAATACTGGTAATTTTAACAGTAGAGATAAATCTCAAAAATACTTAGTGAAAGAATTCAAATACAAAAGAGTACACACTATTTGATCTTATTTATAGGAAAGCTAAGATTAGGCATAACTAATGCTCAGTATTAGAAGAATACTTAACTATCTTGTAAAGGTGGTAAACTGGTTAGAAAGGGGCCTGAAGAAAGTTCCTAGGGTTAATTATCTTTCCTGAAGTTGTAGTTGCACAAGTTTATACAATTATCAAAACGCATCAATCTGAGCATCTATTTTACATAAATCATACCTCAAAAATGACAACTTGCTGATGACTCAGATAAATTTGAGAAAAACGAGATGATGCTAGAAATCAAGGAGATGGAAGAGACGAGACAGGGAACCATGGACAAGGTCAAACATTTGTGTTAGAGGAAAGGAAGACACGTCAAGAAAGAACAGTGAGCATGAGATAACCCACCACTATGAATAAAATTGCCCGTAAGATTAGAAAGAAAAACTGGAAAGACAAAGAAATATCGTCATGTACAATTAGTAAGAACTAGGGGCTTCCCTGGTGGCTCAAGTGGTAAAGATTCTGCCTGCAATGTGGGAGACCTGGGTTTGATCCCTAGGTTGGGAAGATCCCATGGAGAAGGAAATGGCAACCCACTCCAGTATTCTTGCCTGGGGAAGTCCATGGATAGAGGAGTCTGGCAGGTTACAGTCCATGGACTTGCAAAGAGTCAGACACGATTGATCAACTAACACTTTAGTAAGAATTAGAAGAAATAAGGTAAAGAGCAAATTGAACTTGGAGATATAGAACTATGAAATAGGTATTATAAGAAAGTTTGTGGTATACAGAGGCACAATGAAGTTGCCTACAGCTACTTTCCTGGCCAATTCTAACTCCAGTGGTAACATTCCTTGAGTTTTGAAATTCTGTGCTGCTTAGGAGAAAAATCTTTCAATTCTGGTAAAAGTAAAGCGAGAAAGAACCATTTTTCTTACTCTTACTTTTTCATGTTATAAATCCTCAAATATATTTTTTGGTGTTCATAATTATTGTAAAAAATATTTTTCTTTTTTCTGTCAGTTCCTTACTACAATAAGTCATTATACAGTTATTTATGCTAGAATGGATATGTTAATTTATTCATTTGCATCATTTATGAGACTTTTCCCAGAAAAACACATTTATATTTGAAAAAACACACCTTGTGTGATTTAAAAGCAATCTTTAAGCTTATTCTTCATCTTGGTATTTTTTTTTTACATCAGGTCTACTGCATATGATAAAAAGCAAAGAAGTTACTCAGCAGTTGGTATGGAGGACAGGTTTATTTTGTCATAAAGTGTGTCTGGGTCAACTGACAGGTATGTAAAAATCCATCTGAAATAAAGTAAATTTTTCTGCTCTAAAGCTAGATCATTGCTTTAGCTTGGTTTTACTTTTAATTATTTAGATTTCATCTTGCCTGTCACATCATTCTAAAGATTCGAAAGAAATCAAAACTATTTATGACATTTACACATGTATACTCTTTGAGCTGCTATAACTGTTTACATTAACAATTATTTTTGCACTGCCTGCTACATTTCTTGTAAAAAAAAGAGTATATTTCTTGTATTGTCCATTAAAACATTCCTTAATTGGTGTATTTATTTTTCCTGCTTAAAAAATAGTTACTTCTGTCTGATGTTTTCTTCAATAAATTCAACCCTATATGCAAAACAGAAAAAGAGACACAGAAGTACAGAACAGACTTTTGAACTCTGTGGGAGAAGGTGAGGGTGGGATGTTTTGAAAGAACAGTATGTATATTATCTATGATGAAACAGACCACCAGCCCAGGTGGGATGCATGAGACAAGTGCTCGGGCCTGGTGCACTGGGAAGACCCAGAGGAATCGGGTGGAGAGGGAGGTGGGAGGGGGGATCGGGATGGGGAATACATGTAACTCCATGGCTGATTCATATCAATGTATGACAAAACCCACTGAAAAATAAATAAATAAATAAAGGAACCAAAAATAAATAAATAAATAAATAAATTCACTATTAATAATGATACCTTAACCCTACAGATCTTTAATCTCCTTAAAATCCTTTCTTGCTAAAGAGTCACTTTGGTGTTTGCTTCCTCAGGAAGATTAAATACAGTTCTTCTCTGTTTCCACTGCATCTTGTGTAATACAATAGCAATCATCACACTACATTAATTTCCACTGTTAAACTGTCACCAATTGGAACCACTTAGTTTACAAAATGTGTATCCTTAAAACTGATAGCGTACGGTGAACGGTGTCAGATTCGTGATCTCCAAAGACGAAGATTTAGCTTCGGGACCAGCGACCAGCCTTGATCACTCAAGAGCTCTTGTGTAGCAGAGTTTTATTAAAGTGAAAAAGGGACAGAGAAAGCTTCTGACATAGACATCAGAAGGGGGACGGAGAGTGTCCCCCAGATAGTCTTTGGCAAGCTGTTTTATGTCTGTTAGAAAGCTATTAATCAGATAAGGCAGAAACCTCAAGGCTGATGGAGTTTCACCAGGCCCCTCTCCAGGAATATGCTTTTTTGAGATAGGATGACATGAGGTGTGTCATCCCCCAGCCATGAAACAATTGATATGAATACTGGTTTGTTGAGCTATTATCTGTCCAAGGTTTGGGAAAAGGAAAAAAAGTCAGTCTTAGGTGGAACCATTTTGAAGAAAGGCAAATTCCAAAGCAAATGCATAGTTTCATTAACATAGCTTAAGAACAACATTTCCATAAGAAAAACGCATTGGTTAGCTCAAGGTTTGAGAAAAGTTATGTTAAGGTGGAACCAGGTGTCGTCAAGGCAACACAGAATTTTAAGAGACACTTGCAGCCTATTTCCCCTACTTTTGGAGACCCTTGGCCTTCCTGCCTGTTACCCTCTCAAAACCATACAAAAACCAATACAAAATTATAAAGCAATTATCTTCCAATTTGAAAAAAATTAAAAAGAAGTTGAAAAAAAAACAACAAACCCATACAGACGTATTGTCTTTTTCCCCCATCTCTCATCCCTTCTAACTTTGCCTTTTTCACTCAGAGTCAGAGTCCTTCTCATCTTCCTATTCTTCTCAGTCATATTCTATTTTATTACTACTACCAAACCTAGACACAATTATGGTTAAAGGGAGGGACAAAGTAAAATATGCAAAATACCATCTAAGGAATTGGTTCCCAAATGGTGATATTGTTCTGGTTAATTCACTATAGAGTTGACACTGGTCCATGCTGCTATAGTTTTAGAGATTTATCTGTTTGAGTTTCATAAGATAAATGTATTCAAATTAATGTCTATATTTACACCAAATCTAGGTTTACATCAATGAATATAATTGTTCTTATACCAAGAACTGTGGGGCCCAATACTGTGGACTGGATAGATATCCTGACATTTTATCAGTGGATCTGTTTATACTGAAAAGTCTGTAAAGCTAGATTCCCTTGCTACTGCTGCTGCTAACAACAATAATAAAACAATCAACTCTTACCTAACCTTTGTGTGTGTGTGTGCCAGAAATGGTTCTAAGCATTTAACATTTAGTTCTCATAACAATTTGCTATTAGGTACTAATATTTTTCTCTATTTTACAGATACTGTAAATTCAGACTGAAGGCAGAATTTTAAAACAGATGGTTTGGCTATTAGTTGCATGTTCTTAATCTCTATGTCCAAAATACCTCTCCATTAAATATACTACCTCATGAATTGGATTCAGAAATGAAAGCGGAAGGAGACAGAGGACATGAGGAAACTATTTTGCAGAATGCAGATTATGGCAAAGGCAATTTAGTTTAGTAGTTTGCACTTACAGATTTGATATTTCTCTGCAGTAGTAAAAGTTGCTTTACTATTCATATAGAAATGATGTAACTATGACTTAAAGAGCTGTTACCAGACATTCACTGGAGTATGCTTTTCTAACCCTCTCAATTATATTGATGAGCAACCGGATATAAAACAATTTTTCCTTAAACAAACTAAAACAGTGTCTGTTGCAGCTCCTGGTCTCTAACCAATACAATAATTGGTACTGGAAGTGAGGACAACAACTGAAAGGGGCAACAAAAGCAAAAGACAAGATAGGTATCTTTTTACAGAAAATTTGATGGTACTGCTAGCAAAAATGGGATTAAAGGTGCACCTTTCTTGCCAAAATTTTTGTACCAAAAAAAGTGGAAACATTATATGAAACAATAATTTTCAAGACAATGGATATCTGAAAATAAAGGACAATATTCCTTGAAAAGGTGAAAAAAAAAATATGAGCTCCTTAATTGCTCCTGCAACATCCAGGCTGTTGCCTTGGGAAAGTGAACTGAGTCAGAGCCTGCGGGAGTTGAGGAGATAAGAGTTGAGTCTGGGGAGATATTACACAGCTACTGTAACCAGGGAAAACTATCAGAGAGGAAAGAGCTGCACAATAGAGAACCCCAGAGATCTTCAGAGGATCCCCACCAAGCATTTAGCTGAGTATTAATCAGTGCATGAATGAGGAAGCTCCCAGAGACTGAGAAGAGAACCCTCAAAAGGCTGAAAAGTAAATAGTGCCCAACAGTCACACAGGGCTGGAGATGGTGTTTGTTCCAATAAGCAGATTGAACTCACGATTCACAGAGCACTGCATGGAGCTCTCAAATCACTCTTGCCTCAATAATAGAAAATAGCTTTAGCCTGAGCCCTGTCTCAGTCCTGCGTAACAAATCTTAAAAGCAAATTCCAAGATCAAACTACTTCCAAATAACTGCATCTCAGAAAAAACCAAGGTATTTTAGAAACCGAAGAAGACACAAGTAAATGAGATTTCTTGTGTTCATGATCTAAAAAATTAATATTGTTAAAATTTTACACCACTCGAAGTCATCTATGGATTAAATGCAAATCCTATCAAAATTCCAGTGGCATTTTTTTCACAGAAATAGAAAATATAGCCTAAAATTCAAATTGAACTATGAAATATCTCAAATAGCCAAAGCAATCTTGAGAAGGAACAAAGCTGGCATATCATACTTTCTGATTTTGAACTCTATTTAAAGCTAATTTAAAAAACAGTACTAGCATAAAAGCAGGCACATAGACAAAAGGAACAAAATCAAAAGCCCAGAAATAAAACCATATGTATGTGACCAATTAATATTTGACAAGGAAGCCAAGAGTCATAATTGGGAAAGATAGTCTCTTTAATAAATGCTGCTGGGAAAACTGGATATTTTCATGCAGAAAAACAAAATTGAACTCCGACCCTTATGCCATTTATAAAAACCAACTTGAAATGGATTAAAGACATAAATGTAAAACCGAAAACTATAAAACTCTTAGAAGAAAACTTAAGGGAAAAGCTCCTTTACATCAATCTTAGCAATGATGTTTTGGATATAATAACATCAATAGCAAAAGCAACAAAAGTAAAAGTCAACAAGTGGGACTACATTAAACTGAAAAGCTTTTGCACAGCAAAAGAAACAATCAACAAAGTAATATGGAGTGAGAGAAAATATTTGCAGACCATATATCTGATAAAGAGTTAATATCTAAAATAAGAAACCATACAGTTCAATAGCAAGGAAAAAAAAATCTGGTTTAAATATGACAGAAACTTGAATAGACTTTTTTTTTTTCCCCAAAAGAAACACAACATACAAATGACCAACAAGTATGTGAAAAAGTGTTCAACATCCTTAACTATCAGGGAAATGCACATCAAAACCATAATGAGATATCACTTCACAGCTGTTCAAATGGCTACTATTAAAAAGACAAGCGATGACAACTACCAACCAGGATACAGAGACAAGAAAATACCTGGTGAATTGATGAAATCAGTATGGGGTTTTTCAAAAAATTAAAAATAGAATTACCATATGACCCAATAGTTCTACTTCTGAGTATATACCTAAAGGAAATGAAATCACTATCCTTAAGAGATATCTGCACTCCTTCATTTATTATAGCATTATTTGCAATAGGCAAGACATGGAATCAACCTAAGTGTCCCCTGACAGTTGAATGAATAAAAATAAAATGTGATATATGTCATGAATGGAACTAGGAAGGCATTATGCTAAGTGAAATAAGCTAGAGAAAGCAAGACTGCTTGGTATCACCAACATGTAGAAACTTAAAAAAAAAAAATCAAATAAGTCAAATACATAGAAAGAGACAGTAGGATGGGGGTTGGGAAGATATTGGCCAAAGGGTACAAACTTTCAGTTATATGATGAATAACTTCTGGGGATCTAATATACATATGCTGGCTATAGTTAAAGGCACTTACTATATATAGAAAGTTGCTATGAGAGTAAAGCTTTAGTATTTTCACTATAACACAAACAATAAAATGTGAAGTAAAGGTTGGGTTAACAAACCACAGTGTGATAAACATTTCAAATCATTACACAGTATGCCATAAATTTATACAATGTTATATGTCAATTGCTTCCCAGGTGGTGCAGTGGTAAAGAATCTGCCTGCCAGTGTCAGAGACACAAGAGATGCAGGTTCAATCCCTGGGTTGGGAAGATCCTCTGGAGTAAGAAATGGCAACCCACTCCAATATTTTTGCCTAAGAAATCTCATAAACAGAGGAGCCTGGAAGACTGTACAGTCCATGGGGTCACAAAGAGTTGGACATGACTGAGCACACACACACATATGTCAATTACATTTCAATAAATGGAGAAAAAATATTTCTCCATTTAGAGTAATATAAAATCATCCAGGAACCAATATGGCAAACTTTATTGTGTCTGACATTCAATAAAAAAGTATTAGTCATACAAAATAGAAGAAAAATATAATCCATAAGAAGAAGAAAAAGTAATCAAAACCAAGTCACATCTGACACAGTTATAACAACTAGCAGATCAAGATATTTAAATAGTTATTATCACTGTATCCCATAAGCTGGAAAATCTATTGGGAAAATTGAACATGCTAAGAAGAGACATGGAAGAGATGGAAAGATTTAAATGAACTTCTAAAAAGTGAAAACTGCACTGTCTAAAGTTAAAAATACATTCTGTAGGATCAATGGTAGATTAGACACTGAAGAAGAAAAAAATAAATGAAAATAAAGTAATAGAAACTATCCAAGAAAAAGCAAAGAAAAGAACATTTAAGAAATACTGGATCATGACTAATTGGCAGAACAACCTCAAATCACTTACTAAATGTGTACTTGGAGTCCCTGAAGGAAAGTAGAGGAAAAGGACAGAACAATTATTTTTTTAATGACACAATTTTTTCCAAATTTAATGAAAACAAAAAACACACAGATATAGAAATCTCTACAAATGTAAACACAAGTAATACAAAGAAAACTATACCAAAGTATATCATAATCACACTCAGTGATAAAAGAGATATAAAGTAGTCAGAGAAAAATGACACATTATGTGTAAGGGTACATTACATTACATTACATTATGGTAAGACAACAGGCTTCTGGTTGGAATCAGTGCAAGCAAAAAAACAAGAGAGGAAAGAAATAAACTATTAACTTTGAATTGTGTAACCAATAAAAATAACTTTCAAAAATAAAGGAAGAATAATAACTTTTCCAGACCTACTAAAACTGAGGTTTTCATCAGCAGCAGACTCATATACAAGAAATTTTAAGGACAGTCTTCAGATAAAAAGAAAATGACATTGGGTGGAAATTTGGATCAACATAAAAGGTGAGAAGCACGGAAAGTGGTAACTACATGGATAAATACATAAAATACATGTTACTTTGTGCAAATTTCTTTAAAATCAAATTATTTAAACAAAAATAATAATGTAGTGAATGTTTTGTAACATACTAAAATTTTACACTGCAAGGAGATCAAACAAGTCAATCCTAAAGGAAATCATTGGAAGGACTCAATGAATCAATGAAGCAAATGAATGAATCAAAGGAATCAATGAATCAAATATTCATTAGAAGGACTGATGCTGAAGCTCCAATACTTTGGCCACCTGATGCAAAGAACTGACTCACTGGAAAAGACCCTGATGCTGGGAAAGATTGAAGGCAGGAGGAGAAGAGGGCAGCAGAGGATGAGATGGTTAGTAGTATCACCGAGTCAATGGACATGAACTTGTGCAAACACCAAGAGACGGTGAAGGACAGAGGAGTCTGGAGTGCTGCAGTCCATAGGATCATGAAGAGTGGGACACACCTTAGTGACTAAACAACAACAAAAACTAAAATATAAGATAACTGCATAAACGTCAGGAGAGAAGAAATGGAAGTTTATTACTGAAGACTTAATACTATATATTAAGTGATATAATATCACTTGAAGGTATATTGTGATTGATTTATACTGTAAACCTTAAAACAACCAATAACACACACACAGAATTATAGTTAATAATCCAAAGAGGTAATATAGAATAAAAGTATATAATTTATCTACAAAAAAGACAGAAAATGAAGACAAAGGAGACAAAGAATAGATGTGACAAACAGAAAACAAATAGCAAATGATAAATTTAAACCTAATAGTGACAAACCTAATGGCATTTAAGGTAAGTAGTCTACATATTCCAATTAAAAGACAGTAATTGTCAGGCTGAATATAAAGCAACTCCTTACTATATGTTGCCAATAAGAAACACACTTTAAATATGAGAAAAATAGGTGAAAAATTTGTAAATGTTAATAAGATACACACAAATACGAATATTTTAAAAGGCTTGGAGTGGTTATATTAATAGCAAAGCATATTTCAAAGCAAAGAACAGCAGGGGAAAATAAAGGTCATGTCATAGTGACAAAGGGTTAAATTCTTCAAGAGGATTTAACACATCTGGATACTGACATACTTCATCATAGACCTTAAAAATGCACAAGGCAAAACCAGATAAAACTACAAAGATAAATTCATAGACAAATTCATGATTATAGTCAGATATTTCAACAATGCTCTCACAATAACAGAATAATTTTACAGAAAATCAGTAAGGATATAGAAGATTTGAGCGATACTATTAACCATCTTGACCTAATTGGCACTTATACAGAATTTCATACAAACACAGCAGAATACACATTATTTTCAAATGTATATGGAAATGTTACAAAAATATACCATATTCAGAGCAATAAAATAGGTGTAAATATATTTGAAGGGCTCAAGTCATACAAAGCTTGTCTCTGACCAAGATCAAACTATTTTCATGCTCATTTGGCATATTTGCCTTTTTTCTCACTCTCATTCTCTCATGAATTTAGAGGGGAGTTTTCCAGAATCTACATAATGTGTGATATCACAGCATATTGAATGCAGAAACTGACATGAGAATCCAACTATCTTTTATTAAGTCACACATTAAAGCTATTTTCAAAAAATTAAAATAGTACCACTCTACTCGCTGATTTTTTTTTGAATAGGGATTATTTTTTTCATAAAATACATTGAATATGGTGATATATAAGACTTGTTCATTATTATTTTAAATTATTTATACTAATTTCTAAAATTTCTGTTTTAATTTCTAACATTGTAAAAAATGATAGGTACAGCTCATATGAAGAAAGATTCTCTTTGGAGAGTTCAATAACTTTTAAAACTACAAAGGGATCATGAGACCAAAAAATGTGAGAATTACAGCTTCAAAACACAATTCAAACATTGCCACTCTTTGATTCATAAAAACATAACTGGTTTTTCAATTGAATATTTCCATTTTGATGTGTCATTCACAGTGAATGTTTACCTGGTCAATACCAAATTCATCCGCTCCTCCTCTCCCATGAAATCAGTTCCTTCTACTAACCTATCTGTTTTTATTAGTACTTAATTCTCTGAGCCACTGCATACTTGAAACTTTGGAGTATACATAATTTCTTCTTCTCATGCCCATTTTTTTGGTTTATGTATGAAGTATTTGTATTTTGTTAGTTTATTAGATACATCTGCCCACTCGATAAGTAAGTTTCCTGAAGATAGAGTACATATATTAATCATCTTTTCTATTTCCTACGATATTCATCGCTTACTCAAAAATAAGATCTACTAGTGGAATGATCCACAACTGACTTTGATAGAAATGATCGCAAATATTCACTGACAACTTATTTAATACTACAAACACAGTATTATTTGTATAACCTGGAATGTTTATATCCCATGCTGGAATTAATTTGTTCTTTAATACAAAATCATGACTGTGTTCATGAGCCTCTGGTCATAATTAAACACAACAATGTAATTTTAATTATCTTTGAATTAACATCATCATAAAAATGCCAATATGTTAGGCAACGATAAAACATCAGTATGTTAGTATATGGAAGCCTCAAGATCAGCTTAGAGTGGTGCAGAAAATTACACTAGGCAGGAGAAACTGCAATACTACCATACAGTTTCAATTTTACATTATTTGCTTTCTATACCTAAATTTGTGCCCCTAATTAAAATAGCTGTGAGTCTTGAAAGCCGGGAAAAGTATTAACAAAGGCACCGGGTGCCGGACCCTGACTTCATTCAAAGTGTAGGCAATTTTAACCACAAGATAGGGGCTTCCCTGGGGGCTCAGATGGTAAAGATTCTGATTGCAATGTGGGAGACCCAGGTTTGATTCCTGAGTTGGGAAGATCCCCTGGAGAAGGGAATGGCAACCCACTTTAGAATTCATGTCAGGAGAATCCTATGAAGGAAGGAGATTGACGGACTACAGTCCATCGGGTGGCAGAGAGTTGGACACGAGTAAGTGACTAACATTTCTAACAGTCCACAGGGTCACAAAGAGTCAGACACGACTGAGCACTTAATACTTTTAACTTCTAATGGTATTTGAGGAAGATGAGTTATAATAGGGTCATAATAGGGGAATGTGGGGAAGTTTGACAATATGGCTGCTGACTGACACCAGCTCTTATGTGATAATACATCTTGTGAGGTAAGATCTTTGCCCAGGGGTAGAGGAGCCAACAGCTATAGATATTCTGGTGGTGGTGATTTAGTCGCTAAAGTCATGTCCGACTCTTGCGACCCCATGGATTGTAGCCTGTCAAGCTCCTCTGTCCATGGGATTCTCCAAGCAAGAATAGTGGAGTGGGTTGCCATTTCCTTCTCCAGGGGATCTTCCTGACCCAGTAATCGAACCCGGGTCTTCTGCATTGCAGGCAGATGATTTACCAACTGAGCTATGAGGGAAGCCCCCCATAAAAATATGTGAGGGGAAAGGTAAGAGCTCTGTGCTGTTGGTGAACAAGTGGCAGGACCTTGATTGCAAATTACCTGCCGTGGGTGTAGTTGAGTGACATGCAAGATTCCCTCTCTGACTTGGCTGGCTTGGGGGCACTGCCTGGCTTATTAAGTCTTGCTTAGGTTTACCTTTAAGAAATACAATCTTATTGACATTTTGAAGAGACTGTATCAGCTTGTTACACTGCCCCCATATCATAGGGAGCTAGACTTACCAAGATAGGTTATCTGGACAACTAATACAATGAAGGAATCACTATTCCCCAATTATCTAAATTGACAAGTGAAGCACTATTCCATGAACTACAGTACTTTTAAAAACATAACTAGTAGCTTTTCCACTTTTTTTTCCTGAACCATTTGCAAATTTGAGTTTAGACCTTAAACCCTGTGGCTATCAGCTATGCCAACTGTTAAAATCAATGGTGCTATTTTGACTACATTTTATTTTACTTTTTTAAAATCAAGCATACCATGTTAACTTAGGCCAGGCATAGACTGGCTTTTGGCTAGTCAATTCAGCCAAAATGCATTTTGGAAATAGGTTGATATTATAAAAATGCAAGGAGAACTTTTTTCTAAGCTTATTTAATCAATGCAGCAGTTAACCAGTTTAAATTTCTGGGTAAGAAAACCTCAATCAAGAAGGAAAACACAAGCACTTCATTTATTTAAATTTAACAATAATTTCCTTAAGTGACAGTTTCTAACATTTAGTATTGAAAAGTTTCAGATGTATGAAAAAGAATCAATCTTTCATTCCATCAACAAACATTTATTGAGTGTCTAGGGTGAACCTGGCACTGATAAAGAAAGTCTACATAAAATATCTTAGCTTCTTCTATAGAATGAGGTAGAACTAGCTTCTAGAAAATGTAAACAGTCAATATTCAGAGCATATGAAAGCTCTTGAACCCAACTGTATTTATGCATTTCTATTATAAACAGAAATGCTATTATCATCAATGTGACAGCACAGCACCCTTAAAAACCAAGGCGTATTTTAGTATTCTTAAACCAGGGCTTAGATAAATGATTTAAGAGTTCTTTAGTTGCTGAAGTATGGATAAATTATAGTCAAATAAAGCAGTTAAATCAAATGTACTCAATTTCATTACTGATATGGATAAGACAATTGTACAATTTTGAGTCCATTTTAACCATCATTCCATCTACCCTAGAGAGATGGAAACAGTTTTCTGGTCTGGAGACAGTAAGGGCTTGGTCTTATTCTATTCCTTGACTTCAAGGCCCAACACTCTTGCTTTCAGTCTACCATTATTACAGATCTTGCCAACTAAATTACATGTCTCCTTTTACAGTATTATATTTGCAGCAAACTTGCAGAGGGAGACTTCTACAAGTTACTTAATTTTTAGGTAGGAAAGAATTTCTAGTGAATATGTTATTTCATATTAGATTTCTTTCTTTTTCCACTTTTCTTCCTTTTCAGTTTCTGTGGTATTATACTGTTCTATTCTCATCAATTCTTCTGAATGCTCTGTTCATGCTAGTGTTGTTTCCTTTAATACCATTACTTACTTATACTCTTGTTGGCCCTAAAACTTCCATCTGAGTCCTTCTCTCGATGGTTTGTTTTTGCCTTGATTATTTGAAAGACAGAAGGGGCTATTTATCTGCCACTTAGAAAATCCCGTCATTGTGATTTGAAGAGAAAAGCTCTCCAGTTGTATCATCAGGAAGATACTTGGTACAAGAGAGGAAACACTGTTTGTGCAACATGCCAGTTAGTCGTCATGATAAAGCACCTGCCACTTACAAGGCCTCCAGCTGAAATCAGAGCCCCTGAAAAATCACCAGCGTCTATAAATCCACTTTCAATTCTTCATACTTTCCTGAGTAAATAAACATGTGATTTCACAAAAAGATTTTTGAGAAACACGGAATGATTTCTAAAGAAAGACCTCTTTCCTTCTAATTTTAACTCACCATGAATAGATGGGTGTAATCCAAAAAGTTCTGAGCATTTTTTTGAGTGTAAACTGGGCCAGCATTTCCTGGAATTGATCTTGATTGGAGGCATCTGGTTTATAATCTCAGCATCACAAAGAGGCTCTGAGACTCCAACATGAGCTGGTAAATAAGTTTCGAAGAGTTGTGTCTGGAAAAGCCTCTCTTTTGGGGACAATATATTCTACAGGTCTTTTGAAAATTAAGTTGCTTTGTGAACACTGGCACTGACATTCTTCAGGGTTTTTTTTGGACTTAAATTCCAAGAACATGTGAGGTGATCTGATAATTTTTGTTTATAGACTCAGGAAATTGATGAGATTCACTGTGCAATTGAGACATTTTCTATCATAATTAATGGATCTTGGGTCATTATGGTATCTGATCTTATTAAAGAATTGTCTCATTAATTAGTCTTATAAAATTGATAAGCAGTATTTATTTCGAGACTGCTCCTTCTGCTCATGGAACATATATTTCTCTTTGTTCAGATGAGTCATCTTTATAGGCTTGATGGGCTTCAAGAATTTGTAGGACATGTCCTACTTGATTCATTACACCTTTTTTCAAGTATTTTTCTACATCTATTATATAAACTGATCAAAATGAAGTTGCACAGTTGAAAAAAAGGAGGAATGTATTGGACCCCACTCACGCATCCTCCCTTCATTTCCTGCTCTCACCCCAGAGGCACCTCAGCAGAACACCTAACACCAATCGGATAGTTAATCTAAAGCACACAGCCCTAGACACAACTCCTATTTTCAGTCTTTTGTAAAGATATCATGGTAACCACAACATCTTAGCATCTAAAGTTTAGTAAAAATGCAGGAACTTAAAAAAAAATGCAGGGACTTTTACATTTTTAGGGAGTATTTTTATTTACATGCTCCCTCAGCATTTATTTTTTAAATAATTTTTCATCACATAAGTTATACACAGTAATGCAGAAATACCAAAAATTAGAGTATAGCAGAGTGAAAAATATCAACATACACACTCATCCTTTCTCATGCATGTGTGTGCTCTTGCACACACTCTCTCTCTCTGGATTTCTTTAAGAGAAAGGTGAAGAGACTGAAAGAGGAACCACCATCCGTTTTAGCCAGAACAATTTTAAATTTTATCTCTTTCAAATATTACGGTTTCATGTAAGATCTTGTTCAAAGGAGGGTGATTTTTTTAGATATATAAAAAAGTTGAAATGCTTAGTTTTAGTCAACAGAGAAAATGTAAGCAGCTTATCAAATTGCTTTCCAGCATTAACTAATAAACAAAATTTTATAACCATCTACAACTTCAAATGCCACAAGATTATTATCTTTGTAGCAAGCAATATGTTTGAATTTCTGTGGTTGATTAAGACTTGCAGATAAGCCAACAAAGAAGTTTTCTTTACAAAAAATAGCATTGGTCTGTTAGGTTAGAAAGATTATTATTAACTTGAACTAACATCAAGAGGCTTCCCTGTTGAGGTGATATTTTAATGAAAGAAACCAAAAATGGAAAACAAAGGGAACTGAAGTATGTGCTACATAGAAGATACCATGACAACAATACCACAAAAGTTAAAATGGGTGACTAATCAGATTGCGTGTAGAAACAAGATTTTTATATTGAAACATTTGTGGCTACAAATACTTCAGCAGTTAAAATGGTATAAAAGATTAACATAACCCCATAAGGCAAGTAATCAAATTAATGCCCAAATTAAAAAACATAAAACACACAATAAGAAAGCTATGGCTAGGAAAAAAACAAAACATAACAGTCCAAATGAATGTCTCTCATTCCATTTCAAGAATTCTAGTAAACATGCCTCATTCACAAAATTTAAACAGCTTTTTTCAAGTAGCAGGTAGAGAATGTTAGATTAGGAATGTTTTCTAATTTTAAGTTTTTTGACATTTAAAATTAATGATATCAAATTAATATATGTTTGGAAACCAAATTACGATTAACAAAGAAAGTAACATAGACAAGTTTATATTAATTAAAATGCATTAGAAACAAAGATTAAATATACCAAATTTCATATATTTACCACAGAAAACTGCTTCTTGAAATTTCTTAGTGTAAAAAAACTATGACACTAGATTATAGTGATTTTAAACTGTTTTTGATGAAACACAATGTCTAAGTGATTTTAAAAAGCCACTTTACTTTCAGCTAATGGGTAAATCATAAAGTATCTTTATATCTGTTTCAATAATATTTCTTATCAATTCAATTAGATGTTTTTAACCCCATAACTCATTTTTTATACTAATAATTTTCAACCACTGAAAGTACTTGTCATTGGAAGTTACCCAAGACTTATATAAATTATGAATGTTCTTATTACAGCCTTTGTCCTGAGACATGTATAAGTAGAAGGCAAAGAAAGGATGAAAAAAATGACATTAACTAATTTGGCTGACTTTTTTCATGTTTATTGAGATATAATTAGCATAAGGTAGTCTATAAATTTAAGATGTACAATGTGCTGATATGATATTACATGGGAATGATAATATATTGCATGGGAAGGACTGTGGGCAGGAGGAGAAGGGAAGACAGAAGGTAAGATAGATGCGTGTCATCGCCAACTCAATGGACATGACTCTGAGCAAACTCCAGGAGGTGGTAAGACAGGGAAGCCTGGCGTGCTGTAGTCCATGGGGTCTCAAAGAGCTGGACACGACTTAGTGACTGAGCAACAGCAAGAAGAACATATAATGCAAAATGAAACTATGTCATTAGTTAACACTCCTTCACCTCACATGATTACCATTTCTCTTTTCTGGTGAGAACATTTAGGATCTACTCTTTTAGTGACTTTCATATATGTAATACAGTTTTAACTATTATTATAATCATCATGCTTCACATTTTTTTAACTTTTGTGGTAAATAAATTGTACTATCCTGTCATCCATTAATATGGAAAATAAAATTTTTAGATATGCTATGTATTCAATAGATGAAATAATCTAGTTATTTGGTTTGTCTGCTATATTAGCATAACAATTACTGGCACCAGAAGAGAATGCGTCCGTGATTCATAAAAAGTTTACTTTTATTTATAAAAGTTTTTTTAAATAAAAAACCCCCTCAAACTGCAGATCCTTCTGTTAGTACAATATAGTTTCATATTTATATGTTGGTGCTTAATGCAATATAATTTTGGGGGGTTTTATTCAGAGTAGAGGGACTCAAAGTTTATTTAATTTTTTGTTTTAATTTACATGCAATGGCATGTGATGACTTGGTATACATAAATAGAATGCTGTACATTGAGATTTTATTTTTTTAATTTATTTTAGTTTTACCACTTTATTGCTACCAACCCATCTCCCTCCACCCTCGTGCACACATCCTCAGTCATGTAACTGCCGTGGACTGCAGCCCACCAGGCTCCTCTGTCCATGGACTTTTCCAGGCAAGAATACTGGAGGGGGTTGCCATTTCCTTCTCCAAGAATGCTGTACATTGAAATTTTAAATGGAACTTTCAATGAGCACTTGACAATGTTTCTTTTATTTTAATGATTTGAAAAGTAAATCTGTGTTGATGATGTAGGATCTAATTCCAAAAGAGGATCAATATACCAAAACAGATATAAAAATCTTTTATCAATAGGCTCTTTCTATATAAATTGCAGAATACCTATTCACTGTCTGAATTTCCAATTTCTAAATAAAACAACAATATTTATAACATGCCCTATATACTTGATAATTTAATGTTAGCTCAAAAAATACATCAGATTAAAGTATTTGATACATAAATTATGATATATAATGAGCCAGGGTAAAAGAGGAAATCCAGCATTGCAACCTTCTCCATTCATACACTTATAAGCTTCTGTGAGCTAAAACTCTGGTGAAAGATAACACATAAATGAGTATATGGATTACATTTAATAAGACATGTGCACTAAAATCCTGAGAGAAATTAAAGAAGACCTAAATAAATCACAAAATACAATACTTTTCATGAATTAAAAGTCTCAATAATGTTAATGCTGATTCTCTCCAAATTGATCCACACATCCAAAGCAATTCCAGTGAAATCTCACTGTTTTTTCCCTAAACATCAAAAAGTTAATCTTAATATTTAAAAAATACCTACGATATAGATTAGGTCAAACAATTTTGGGGAAAAAAAGCAAAGAAAAACTTAACTAGCAAAGAACTTGCACGGGCATTTCTCCAAAGAAGATATATTAGTGGCCAGTAAACACATAAAAGGATGCTCAACATGACTAATCATTCAGTTCAGTTCAGTTCAGTCACTAAGTCATGTCTGACTTTTTGTGACTGCATAGACTGCAGCATGCCAGGCCTCCCTGTCCATCATCAACTCCCAGAGTTTACCCAAACTCATGCACATTGAGTCACTGATGCCATCCAACCATCTAACCCTCTGTCATCCCCTTTTCCTCCTGCCCTCAATCCTTCCCAGCATCAGGGTCTTTTCAAATGACTCAACTCTTGGAATTGGTGGCCAGAGTACTAGAATTTCAGCATCAACATCAGTCCTTCCAATGAACACCCAGGACTGATCTCCTTTAGGATGGACTGGTTGGATCTCCTTGAAGTCCAAGTGACTCTCAAGAGTCTTCTCCAACACCACAGTTCAAAAGCATCAATTCTTCGGCGCTCAATTTTCTTTATAGTCCAACTCTCACATCCATACATGACTACTGGAAAAACCATAGCCTTGACTAGATGGACCTTTGATGGAAAAGTGATGTCTTTGCTTTTTAATATGCTATCTAGGTTGGTCATAACTTTTCTTCCAAGGAGTAAGCATCTTTTAATTTCATGGCTGCAATCACCATCTGCAGTGATTTTGGAGCCCCCCAAAATAAAGTCAGCCACTATTTCCACTGTTTCCCCATTTATTTGGCATGAAGTGAGAGGACTGGATGCCAAGATCTTAGTTTTCTGAATGTTGAGCTTTAAGCCAACTTTTTCACTCTCCTCTTTCACTTTCATCAAGAAGCTTTTTAGCTCCTCTTCACTTTCTGCCATAAGGGTGGTGACATCTGCGAATCTGAAGTTATTGATATTTCTCCCAGCAATCTTGATTTCAGCTTTTGCTTCATCCACCCCAGTGTTTCTCATGATGTACTCTGCATATAGGTTAAATCAGCAGGGTGACAATGTACAGCCTTGACGTACTCCTTTTCCTATTTGGAACCAGTCGGTTGTTCCATGTCCAGTTCTAACTGTTGCTTCCTGACCTGCATACAGGTTTCTCAAGAGGCAGGTCAGGTGGTCTGGTATTCATTCCCATCTCTTTCAGAATTTTCCACAGTTTATTGTGATCCACATAGTCAAAGGCTTTGGCATAGTCAATAAAGCAGAAATAGATGTTTTTTCTGGAACTCTCTTGCTTTTCTGATGATCCAGCACATGTTGACAATTTGATCTCTGGTTCCTCTGCCTTTTCTAAAACCAGCTTGAACACCTGGAAGTTCACGGTTCACATATTACTGAAGCCTGGCTTGGAGAATTTTGAGCATTACTTTACTAACATGTGAGATGAGTGGAATTGTGCAGTAGTTTGAGCATTCTTTGGCATTGCCTTTCTTTGGGATTGGAATGAAAACGGACCTTTTCCAGTCCTGTGGCCACTGCTGAGTTTTCCATATTTGCTGGTATAATGAGTGAAGCACTTTCACAGCATCATCCTTTAGGATTTGAAATAGCTCAACTGAAATTCCGTCACCTCCACTAGCTTTGTTCATAGTGATGTTTCCTAAGGCCCCCTTGACTTCACTTTCCAGATGTCTGGCTGTAGGTGAGTGATCACACCATGGTGATTATCTGGGTCGTGAAGATCTTTTTTGTATAGTTCTTGTGTGTGTTCTTGCCATGTCTTCTTAATATCTTCTGCTTCTGTTAGGTCCATACCATTTCTGTCCTTTATTGAGCCCATCTTTGCATGAAATGTTCCCTTGGTATCTCTAATTCTTGAAGAGATCTCTAGTCTTTCTCTATTTCTTTGCATTGATCGCTGAGGAAGGCTTTCTTATCTCTCCTAGCTATTCTTTGGAGGTCTGCATTCAAATGGGAATATCTTTCCTTTTCTCCTTTGCTTTTCACTTCTCTTCAGAGCTATTTGAAGTACTCCTCAAAGACAGCCATTTTGCTTTTTTTGCATTTCTTTTTCTTGGGGATCGTCTTGATCCCTGTCTCCTGTACAATGTCACAAACCTCTGTCCATAGTTCATCAAGCACTCTGTCTATCAGATCTAGTCCCTTAAATCTATTTCTCACTTCCACTGTCTAAATGTAAGGGATTTGACTTAGGTCATACCTGAATGGTCTAGTGGTTTTCCCTACTTTCTTCAGTTTAAGTCTGAATTTGGCAATAAGGAGTTCATGATCTGAGCCACAGTCAGCTCCAGGTCTTGTTTTTGCTGACTATATAGAGCTTCTCTATCTTTAGCTGCAAAGAATACAGTCACTCTTATGTTGGTGTTGACCATCTGGTGATGTCCATGTGCAGAGTCTTCTCTTGTGTTATTGGAAGAGGGTGTTTGCTATGACTAGTGTGTTCTCTTGGCAAAACTCTATTAGCCTTTGTCCTGCTTCATTCTGTACTCCAAGGCCAAATTTGCCTGTTTTTCCAGGTTTTTCTTAACTTCTTACTTTTGCATTCCAGTCCCCTATAATGAAAAGGACATCTTTATTGGGTGTTAGTTCTAAAAGGTCTTGTAGGTCTTCATAGAACCGTTCAACTTCAGCTTCTTCAGCATTACTGGTTGGGGCATAGACTTGGATTACCGTGATATTGAATGGTTTGCTTTGGAAAGGAACAGAGGTTATTTTGTCATTTTTGAGACTGTATCCAATCACTGCATTTCAGACTCTTTTGTTGACTACAACAAAAGATGGCTACTCCATTTCTTCTAAGGGATTCCTGCCCACAGTAGTAGATATAATGGTTGTCTGAGTTAAATTCACCCATTCCAGTCCATTTTAGTTTGCTGATTCCTAAAATGTCGACATTCACCCTTGCCATCTCCTATTTGACCACTTCCAACTTACCTTGCTTCATGGAGCTAACATTCGAGGTTCCTGTGCAACATTGCTTTTACAGCATCAGACCTTGCTTCTATCACCAGTCACAATCACAGCTGGGTGTTGTTTTTGCTTTGTCTCTGTCTCTTGATTCTTTCTGGAGTTGTTTCTCCACTGATCTCCAGTAACATATTTGGCACCTACCAACCTAGGGAGTTCATCTTTCAGTGTCCTATCTTTTTGCCTTTTTCATACTGTTCATGCGATTCTCAAGGAAAGAATACTGAAGTGGTTTGCCATTCCCTTCTCCAGTGGTCCACATTTTGTCAGAACTCTCCACCATGACCCTACATGGCATGGCTCATAGTTTCATTGAGTTAGACAAGGCTTTGATCCATGTGATTAGATTGGTTAGTTTTCTGTGATTGTGGTTTTCATTCTGTCTGCCCTCTGATGGAGAAGGATAAGAGGCTTATGGAAGCTTCCTGATGGGAGAGACTGACTGAGGGGGAAACTGGTTCTTGTTCTGATGGGCAGGGCCATGCTCAGTAAATCTTTAATCCAATTTTCTGTTGACGGGTGGAGCTGTGTTCCCTCCGTGCTATTTCCCTGGGGCCAAACTATGATGGAGGTAATGAAGGTAATGGCGACCTCCTTCAGAAGGTCCCATGCATGCACTGCCACACTCAGTGCCCCCAACCCTGCCGCAGGCCACCACGGACCCACGCCTCTGCGGAGACTCCTGGACACTCACAGGCAAGTCTGGGTCAGTCTCTTGTGGGGTCACTGCTCCTTTCTCCTGGGTCCTTGTGCACAAGGTTCTGTCTGTGCCCTCCAAGAGTCTATTTCCAAGTCCTGTGTAAGTTCTGGCGGCTCTGTGGTGGGGTTAATGGTGACCTCCTCCAAGAGGGCTTATGCCATACCCAGGTCTGCTGCACCCAGAGCTCTTGTCCCTGCGGAAGTCCACTGCTGACCCGTACCTCCACAGCAGACGCTCAAACACAGTTCTGTCTCAGTCTCTGTGGGGTCCCTGGGTCCTGGTGCGCACAAGGTTTGTTTGAGTCCTCTTAGTGTCTCTGGTGGAAATGGGGTTTGATTCTAAATGCAAATTTGCCCCTCCTACTGTCTTGCTGGCTCAGAGGTTAAAGTGTCTGCCTGCAATGCAGGAGACCCGGGTTTGATCCCTGAGTTGGGAAGATCCCCTGGAGAAGGAAATGGCATCCCACTCCAGTATTCTTGCCTGGAGAATCCCATGGAGGGAGGAGCCTGGTAGGCTACAATCTGTGGGGTCGCAGAGTCGGACACGACTGAGCAACTTCACTTCACTGTCTTGCTGGGGCTTCTCCTTTGCCCTTGTACTTGCGGTATCTCCTCTCAGCTGCTGGCTGCTCCAGCGCTGCCCAGCCTAATCATTAGGGAAATGCAAATCAAAACTACAATTAGATACCATCTTACACCCATTAAGATGGCTATTATCAAAAAGGAATGACAAGAACAAGTGAAGATGTGGAGAAATTGGAACTCTTATGGGATGCAAAATTACACAGCCATTGTGAAAAATAATATGAAGTTGTTTCAAAAAAGTAGAATTACATGTGCTGTGCTTTGCAACTCCATTGATTGTAGCCTGCCAGGCTCCTCTGTCTATGGGGATTCTCCAGACAAGAATACTGGAGTGGGTTGCCATATGATCCAGCAATTCCACTTTGGAGTATATATTTGAAAGAATTGAAAACAGGGTCTAAAAGAGGTATTTGTATACCTGTATTCACAGTATCATTAGTCACAATAGCTAAAGTGTGGAAACAACTCAAGTATCTGTGAATGAATAGATAAGGAAAATGTGGCATATATATTCAATGAAATCTTGTTTAGTTGCTAAGTAATATCTGACTCTCTTGCGACTCCATGGACTATAACCCGCTGGGCTCGTCTGTTCATGGGATTTCCAAGGCAAGAATACTAGAGTGGGTCGCCATGCCCTCCTCCAGGGGACCTTCTTGACCCAGGGATGGAACCCACATCTGCATTGGCAGGCAGATTCTTTACCACAGCACCACCTGAGAAACACCAATGAAATCTTATTCAGCCTTAAGAAAACTTTAGTATACTACAACAGGGATGAACCTTATACTAAGTGAAATAAGTCAGTTTCAAAAAGATGAGTATTGTAGTATTTCCTTTTATGAGGTACTTACAGAAGTCAAATCATAGATACAGAAAATAGGATAATGATTGTCAGGGGTTGGGGATACAGGGAAATGGAGTTATTGTTGGATGGATACAGAATCTTAGTCTTAGAAGATTAAAATGTTTCTGGAAATGGATGGTGATAATGGTTTCACAACAATATGAATGTGATGCCACTGAATTGTACACTTAAAGTGGTTAAAATAGTAAATTTTACATGTATTTTGCCACAATAAAAAATGGGGGGGGGGGTGGAAATCAGTCAGTGCAATTCACTATATTAACAGTCTAGAGAAGAAAATCATATGATCATCTCAATAAATGTGGAGAAAGCAATGTTTTTAAAACCCTTAGCAGACTAGGAATAGAAGTAGCTTCTTTGATTTTGGTTATAGGGCATATACCAAAAATCCTACAGCTAACATCACTTGTAATGGTGAAAAATTGCATGCTTTCTGTCTAAGATTGTGAAAGAGCAAGGATGACTGTCTTCACCATTTGCATTCAACTTATACTAGAGGATACTAGAAAGTCCCTTGGACAGCAATTAAAAGAATAATGCATTACTATAAGCAAATAGAAGAAAATAATTATTATTAAAAATGCTTGCTTGATCTCAAAGAAAGGCAGAACTAAGAGAAGCTTATCTCTAGATGGGAGTGGAAACAGAGGTTAGCAACAGGGGTAAGATAATAAGCAAATGTTCTGTTGTTTGTTCTTTGTTTTAAAACGAGAAGACACTAAAGCTTGTTTTCATACTGGTGATAAAAATGCAATATTTTTTAAGGTGGTTAATATAATGAGAAGGGGAAACTAAAATAGAAAGTTCTTTGAGCAGATGGGAGGAGATGCAATCCAGTGATTAAGAAGAATTAGTATTTGATAGTGAGAAAGGCTCTTCCTCAGAGCCCACTAACTCTTTAGCAGAGTAGGATGAGTTTTAGTGGCTTATAAATGGTTTTATGGTGGTGGTGGTTTAATTACTAAATTGTGTCCAAATTTTTTGCAACCCCAAGAACTGTGGAGCCAGCCAGGCTCCCCTGTCCATGGGGTTTCCCAAGCAAGAGAGGGTTGTTATTTCCTTCTCAAGGGACAAATGGTTTTAAGGGTCCACAGAAATGTTTTCAAGAATTTTAAAGTCAGAAAGTCATAATGTCTTGCTCTTCCTTCATCAAATCCCAAGAAAACTAGTATGGAAGCAGATCCAGGATTGTTGGCAGATTTAGTGGTGGAATAAGAGAAAACACTTATATGATCACTTTTATATCCTCTCTATAATATGAGCTTATCTGGAGGTGGAAATGCCTTGGTACCTTAGCAGAGATTGAATGAATTAGAAAAGTAAGAAAATATTTACAGTAGACATTTCTGAAGATAGTGAGTATAAAAGGGAAATGTAGAATGTTGAATAGGATTGGGTACTCATTTGAAATCAGAGATCATGCATATAAACAGTAATGCCATTCTTGCTAGGCTGTGTGATTTACCCCCCCAAAATAAGTTAAATTCATGTAGTCCCTGTGGTATGCTAGTCAGTTGCCAATCAAGGAAAGAGGGAAAAAGACAAAAAAAGGAAATTTCTTGTTCTGTCCTTTCACTTGGTATCTCTCTCTCACTTAAATATACCCCCTTAAATGACAAAAGAGGATTTACTTTAAACTTTAGTATAATTTGAAACATTAATAATTAACATTTCTCAAATACATAAAATAGAGAAAATGTGGTTCTATCATTGGTTTATAGAATCATAAAGGGTTTGGGCTTGGGAAGACAGACAAAACCCTAGCTACTCACAGCAGTTCAACATAGAACAAGATGCTTAACCCTTTTGAGCCTTTATGTTTTTTTAACTGTGAAAGGAAAAGATAAATGCTATAATGGTTTTGATGAAAATTTATTGATGTTAAGTACAAAGAACAATTTACTACAGTGTATGTATATAACTGTTACATTATTAGTTGAAGGAAAAACTTCCATTAGTGAAAGTTATGAATAAAAATGAAAACATAGTCAAATCTTCATATATTGTCCAAGTTCTTAATGTGATCTCAAAACTGAGCAGAAAGATACACACATAGCTCTTTTAAAAAAATTGATACCCTTGGGAAATCCTCCATTCATTCTTTCACACTATTATTAATTAATTTATTTCAGAAATATTTACCTAGCATATGTTCTATGCCCAGCACTTCCTGGCTTGGCTACAGTGGTAAATTAGGCTTCTGAAGCCCTTTAATCCTGGCACTTTTTAACTTGGCACTAAGTGTAATTCCACATGACTCAAAGTTTCACATTCAGAGAACAAGTAATCAACTCAGCTTCAGTTCTCAGTTCTGCTCTTTCATTAGGAAACCATCTTAGTTATTTTGAGGACAGATAACTGCTAACTTACATTGACTTTTCTGTATGACTTGTTTTCCTCTCTAACAGAATCTGCCATTTACCTGATAATTTTTAGAAATTAAGCCCTATTTTCTGATTCTCTATGGCTCTTCCTAGGATGGGCATATGATAAACACATTCCTGAGCCAAGTTGATCACAGATAGCAACATATCTGTGCTGTCGCAGCCTGGTTGTCCATAGAAATGCCTGCACTAAGTTATAATTCAATGTTATGAACTAAGCTGTTATCAAAAGCTGATGCAAGAAATGACCATTTTTAAAATGTTACTTCATTTTCTGTAAAATGTGTGTTGAAGACATTATCCATCATTGTTACCCAACATCCCCATAATAAATTTCATCTAGAATACAGGGACAGGAGAGTATTTGTCTCACTAGATAAACTTTTATGTTTTCTATAATCTCACAAAAGTAGTTTAGCACAGCAGTTAAGATGATGGCTTTGGAGTCAGATAGATTTGGATTTGAGGCCTAGTCCGAACTTTTTCTGACAAGGGAAATTAAGTTTTTAAGTCTTGGTTTTCCCATTTGTAAAAAGGAGATCCTGGATTTTATTAGAATCAGTGAGATAATACATGTAATATACTTTACAATATCTTGTATGTAGTAAACACTCAGTTAACAGCATCTTTATGTTTAGTATGTGAAATAAATAATGCTACACTTTTTCTTTCCTACCTTAATCTGCATCTCTTGCTTTTCTACTAAATTGCCACTAAAACATTGCTCAGGTTATCTGGTACAATAATTTTTCTCATTCTTTCTTTAAAGTTTTTTCAATGATGCTTCATTTATATATGTCTTTCTAAACCTATTCAATATGATAGGTGCCTTAAAAGTTTTTTAGGTACATGTGTGTATAAATATCTAGAGAACAGAAAACACACACAGAGATTTTATTTTATAGAAAAAATAAAATAATAAAGAGCATATCAAATAAATGTAAAACTGTTTTATCCATAAATAAATGATGTTCAAAGAAAAATAATGTTAGATTCTTACTTGTGCGTATGTGCATGTATATGCCTGTAGGTATGCATGTGTGTGACTGAGCAACTTCACTTTCACTTTTCACTTTTATGCATTGGAGAAGGAAATGGCAACCCACTCCAGTGTTCTAGCCTGGAGAATCCCAGGGATGGGGTTGCAAAGAGTCGGACAGGACTGAAGTGACTTAGCAGTAGCAGTAGCAATAGCAATGCATGTGTGTGTGTGTGTTTGTATGTGTGTGTGTGTACATGCTCAGAAGTCCACCAGGCTCCTCTGTCTATGGAATTTTCCAGATAAGAATACTGGAGTAGGTTGCCATTTCCTACTCCAGGTGATCTTCCCAAGCCAGGGATTGAACCCACGTCTTCTGCAACTCCTGCATTGGCAGGCAGATTCTTTACCATTGAGCCACATGGGAAGCCCTTTGGATGTCATATTTGGAAAAGGTCTATTTAATTCCTTTGGTTATCATCAAGAAGACAATACCTAGTAAGTATTGGTGAAGATGTGGATAAAAGGGAACCATTGTACACTTCTGGTAGGATTGAAATTGCTTCAGTCACTATGGAAACAAGACAGAGGTTCCTCAAAAAATTAAAAATAGAACTACCACGTGATCCAGCAGTTCTACATCTACGTATACATTGAAAGGAAATGAAAACAAAATATCAAAGAGATATAAGCACTCCCATGTTTACTGCCGCATTATTCACAATATACAAGATATGCAAACAACCTAATTGCCTGTCAACAGATGAGTGGATAAAGATGATACGGTGTGTGCTTACAGGGAAATAGTACTCAGGCATGAGGAAGAAGGAAATCCTGCCAATTGCCACAACATAGACGGAACTTGAGTGGGTGGAACATCTGATGGGTGAGGTAAATCACACAAAGAAAGAGAAATACTATAGGATAGCACTTATATGCAGAATCTAAATAAAACAAAAAATAAATCTTAAAAAAAAAAACCTCATAAAAACCAAGAGTAAAATGGTGGCAACCAGTGGCCGGGTGGTAGAGGCATAAGGGAGGAATTATTTAAGGGTACAAACTTTCAGCTAATAGACAAGTCCAGAGATCTAGTGTGCCACATAGTGAATACTGGTAACAACATTGTATTATAACCATAAAACTTGTTAAGAGACTAGATCTTAATTATCCCCACCACAAAAAAGAACTGATAATTATGTGATGTGGTGGACATGCTATCGCTACAACAGCAATCATATTACAAGATATAAATATATCAAATAAACATGGTATATGCCTTAATTACATCAAATATATTTCAATTAAAACAAAACAAATACATAAAAAAATTAAAATGTCGATTTCAATGGCAGTAAAATATGCAAACCAGAGATATACTTTTTAAACTGTCAAATTGAGAAAGTTTTACAACTGTTTACATTTGTTATGTATGCTGAAACAGATATCCTTACATATTATTGCTAAAAGTTTAAGTTGCTAAAATTTATCTGGAAGGAAATCCAGTACAAAGTATCAACAATTTTTAAAATATCATATCTTTAACCCAGTGGATCTTAATTTAATTTTAATCCAGGAATTCCACATTTAAGATTTCATGCTACAACTACAATCACATTTTCATGTGAAAAGATTAATTTAGATCTATCATGTACAATGTAAATTTAGAGACAATAAAATTATCAAACAATAAATGGGGAAAAGTAAAATACAGCACATACATCCATTATCTCAAATGTTACATTGTCACCAAAAATTAAAGATGTTTAAATAGTTAATAGCATGATAAAATGTTTGTAATAATATTTAAGAAAAACAGGAAACCATTAAAATTTAGTCTATGAAAGTATGATTTGAACACAAGTCCTCAAATATACATATTACATATTTAAAAATACACAAAGTATCATATATATTTTATGTTTGTATACTTTATATGTTTATATATTATACATTAATTAAGTACATAATATGATCTACATATATAGAAATATCCATGTATTGAAAGTGAAAGTGAAGTCGCTCAGTCGTGTCCAACTCTTTGCGACCCCATGGACTGTAGCCTACGAGACTCCTCCATCCCTGGAATTTTCCAGGCAAGAGAACTGGAGCGGGTTGCCATTTCCTTCTCCAGGGGATCTTCCCGACCCAGGGATCGAACCCATGTCTCCCACATTGCAAGCAGACACTTTTATCACCTGAGCCACCAGGGAAGCTGATGTGTTATGTGTTTTGTATATATGTTAAAGTACACCTGATCGAACTCAATCAGGAAGACTGTAAGTGAATAAAGTAACAAAAAAAGCTGAAGTGCCTATTTCAAAGAAAAGTCATAAAGCTTTTGTTTCTTGCTAAGATGGCAAATTAGTACAGAATGCTGGCTCCCTCTCTCCAGATCACCTCTGGGCATCCTATAAAAGTGTGAGAGAAAGGCACATTCATAAATTGTTAAAAATATGAGTTAACTCTGAGGAAACCAATGTTATCATGAATTGTATGTATGATTGGAGCCTGGTGTGAAGGTGACCAGAGTTGATTTTTCTCATTATACTGTGAAAAATAATACACATAGAGAAGAATACATAAAACTAAGAGCTTAATTATTATTAAGTCGTCAGATTAACTCTGTACAGGTCAAGAAATAGAACCTATGCTGGAAGCCTGAGCATATCTCTGCAATCAAAACCTCCTACCTACCCTGCGTATCCCACCTGTACAAACTAACCACAATTGTGACTTTCATGTACATCTATTCTTGCTCTTCTGTATAGAATTATCAACTCGACATCACCCGAAACACTTTAATTTTTATTTAATTTTTTAAAGTATTTTTGAATAATGAGGTTGCCCTGTTTATTATAAATTTTGGATATTGTTTTCAATTATACACCTTCAAGAATTATATTGCTTCAGATTTGTTTAGTTACTTCTATATTCATTAATTCATTCATCTCTAATAAACATGTGGAGATATAGTTTATAACCAATATAATAAACCCATTTAAGTGCACACTTGGGTGGTTTAAACATTCACGTTGTTGTTATTTAGTCACTAAGTTATGTCTGACTCTTTTGTGACTTCATGGACTGGTGCCCACCATGGCACCTCTGTCCACGAGATTTCCCAGGCAAGAATGCTTGAGTGGGTTGCCATTACCTTCTCTGGGGGATCTTCCCAACCCAGGAATTGAACTCATGTCTCCTGAATCTCCTGCACTGGCAGGCAGATGCTTTATCATCGTGTGACCAGGGAAATACTTTCTTTATTGTTAGTAATAATCAATTTGATAATCAACTGTTCTGGCATGGAATTTCTGTGTGTGGATTCTTTGAGCATCTTGGAACCATGGTTTACAGTTTTCATCTTTTTTTCAGACCTAATTTCTTTAAGTATTTTTTTTTCTTCACACCTTTCTTTCTTCTGGGTTTCTAATTAAATACATGTCATATCACTTGCTGTTTCCCCCACAGAACACTGAGGTTCTGATCATTTCTTTTGCAGTCTTTCTTTTCAATTGTTTTTTTGGATTGATTCTGTGATTCTATTGTTTTGTCACTGATTATCTTCCTTTGCAGCATCTAATCAGCTCCTTATTACTTCCAATAAAATTGTCACCTTTACTGTATTGAGACTTCCAATTTATGAACACTATATGTTTCTCCATTCATTTAGGCCCTTTATTACTTCAATCAAAATTTTGTGTTTTTTAGCATATAGATATCCTTTTAGATAATTCATTATATACACACCTAAGTTGATCATTTGGGGGAACTAATGTAAATAATATCTTAAAAGCTGATTTTATTTTAAACAAAAAGGAAACAGAATTACATCTGATTTTTGTGTGTCAAGCTCCTATCTTGTGACATTGGAAACTAGGATTTGTGTTTTGTTTTACAGAATCCTTGGAATTCTATACATAGACAAGCATGTTATTTGTGAATATGGTGAGTTTTATTTCTTCTTTCCAATTCCTATGTCATTTATTTCTTTTCCTTTCCTTACTACACTGGTTGGGAGTTGTTTGCATAATGTTGAGTAGAAGTGGTGAGGGTGGATAATCCTTGCCTTGTTCCTTAAGGGAAATTGTATTAAGAGATCTTAGGAGAAAATAATTTGGTGCTACATCATTAAGTATTTTGTTGGCTTTAATTTTTTTTGTACATGACTTTTATGAGACTTATAAAGTGTCTTTCCCTTCCTAGCTTTCCAAGAGTGTTCATCAAGAAGAGATGCTGGATTTTGTTAAATGAGTTTTCTCCATCAATTTATATGATGATGTAATTTTCTCAACATAGGGAGTTATCTTGATTGGTTTTTCAACACTGAACCATTCTTATATTCATGAGATAAAAACCCATTGAACCTGATGAGATTCCTCCAGAGAGAATTTGGTGGTACTAGTGGTAAAGAAACAACTGCCAATGCAGGAGATATAAGAGATGTGGGTTCAATCCCTGAGTCAGGAAGATCCCCTGGAGGAGGGCATGGCAACCCACTCCAGTATTCTTGCCTGGAGAATCCCATGGACAGTCGAGCCTGGTGGGCTACAGTCCATATGGTCGCAAAGAGTCAAACATGACTGAGTGATTTAGCACACAGCTCAATGACCCAAAATGCCATGGTTTGACATCTTTCCTGTTAATTTATCAGCATGGGGTTTACTGTGCCAGATTGTGTACACAGTTCAGTTCAGTCACTCAGTTGTGTCCGACTCTTTGTGACCCCGTGAATCGCAGCACGCCAGGCCTCCCTCCATCACAAACTCCGGGAGTTTACTCAAACACATGTCCATCAAGTCGGTGATGCCATCCACCCATCTCATCCTCTGTCATCCCCTTCTTTTCCTGCCCCCAATCCCTCCAAGCATCAGGGTCTTTTCCAATGAGTCAACTCTTCACATGAGGTGGCCAAAGTATTGGAGTTTCAGCTTCAACATCAGTCCTTCCAATGAACACCCAGGACTGATCTCCTTTAGGATGGACTGGTTGGATCTCCTTGCAGTCCAAGGGACTCTCAAGAGTCTTCTCCAACACCACAGTTCAAAAGCATCAATTCTTCGGCGCTCAGCTTTCTTCACCGTCCAACTCTCACATCCATACATGACCACTGGAAAAACCATAGCCTTGACTAGACAGACATATTATGCAATAGTATAATGTTCAAATGGAAACATGTTGCATGAGAGTTGGCCTTCAGTTACCATTTCTAAAGATAAACTTCTGTTTTCACTTAGATACTAAAGCGAGATAGAGAAATTTCCTTGTCTTATTTTCTTGATGAGTTTGACTTTACTAGTCTACCTTTTACTATGGATGAAGCCCATTAATAATTTCATTTTAATACAGACCTCAGTCCCATTTCTCACATTACATGGAATCAAGGACTTGTTACCTATTTCTGTGTAACTGATAAAATGCAAATCTCTTATTTTAGAGGTTTCAACATTCCCCTAGGAGTTTTGCAGTCCCAGGATCAGCTTAGTCCTCTGGAGTTCAGCCATTTTGGGGGTTTTGTGTGTTTTGTTTTGATTGTTCTTTATTTTTTTGAGTTCTTAGATTTTTGATAGTTTTACTTTATTTTATTTGTTTTAAATTGGCAGTTTTTTAGGATATTTAGTGGCTATATAGTCAAAATTGGGAGTCCATTTAATTAATTTCCAATTATTTTTCACATAAAAAATTTTAACTGATTAAAAAATTGATTTGATTATCATTCATGTTCAGGGTTCCATGCCCTGCTCTGTCATTACCATACTGCCTGACTATATTTTTCGTTTTCATTTATTATTTTTAAAGAAATAGTCCACAGAAACTTTCAGATATGTGTGGGAAAAGCAAGTTATTGCAGCAGTACCAAGATAGAATGGCAACTTAAGATCATAGCTAACCAGTACATAGACAATATAAGGTCATATCAAATGTGGGTAGCTCTTGTCTTAAGAAGCTGGTGAGTAAAACCAACAAAACAAAAAATAAAAATGGACACAAACAAAAAAGTTCTACCCCAAATAATACAGTGAAGAGTTTAGGAGAAACTACAAGGGATTCTTGAAACCTCATGATGTCCCCTTTTGATCTAGAAACGTCCACTGGGGACCTGGTAACTCTCTTGTATCTGACCTTTCTCTCCCTCTTCATTCCTCTGAGACATCCACTTGTTTTCTATCTCATGTCATTTCCTCTGGGTTCTGCTGTGTGTTAATAAGTTTTAATAAGATGGAAAAATGCATGCTATTGTGTTTGGGTAGTGAATGATTTACCCCGGAAATATGATGCTTTAACTTAATTAAAATGCTTGTCTCCACAAAGCCCTCAAGGAGCAATGTTAATGGTGAGATTTTCAGACATTGTGTCAGCCTCACAGGGATCCATTTTTCACTGTGAGGAAATTTGGCATCCTTCAGGTTTTACTACCACTGAATGGAAGATCAAGTTAAGCTTCTACTCTGTACCTTGAGCACCCTGTTTGTTTGTAACACAGCATTTATATGAAAGTGAATAGAAGTTTATCATGCAGAATGGAATCTAAAATTTTTAGATTTGGAAACATACTGATGATAGTGCAGACCATGGGAGAGTAAAAATAAAATAGTTGAAAAGAAAACTGTAGTGGAAAGACTTTTATTAAAACTTCATTTAATATTTCATTAATACTGCTTCACACATTAAACCAAAATCCTTAATTTTTAAAATATCTTTTAATTTCTTTTTGTATTTTTAAATTATTGATTAAATTTATGAATAGGTGATGCATTTGCATGGTTCAAAATCAAAACTGAGAATCACCACATTTTGTGATCAGGTTTTCTAGCCAAGGAGAAAACAGATTTTATCCAATATTTTAAAGGGCATTATCAGGGTACATATGTACCCTTGGTAAATACAGACATACACAGAATGACAAAAAAAAAAAAAGTGACAAAAGCTCTACCTTGAATTTTTAACACTGAACAATGTCAGGCTGAGTGGCTGAATACAAAATTATAATGAAAAACTGAACTGCCCACAAACAGGAGAAATCTCCAGTAGATAGATATACTAGGATTGTTCCAAAAGAGACAAGACTTCAGTCCTCCTTCCAAGCTAAAGTTTCTCACCATTTCCTTAGGAGAAATTAGAAGTTTTATCTACACATCACTGAACAGCATATATGTACATGTATCTACATATACACATACCTACACACATGCATATATATTTAAAGTTTGGGAAACAATTACTTATTCATTACAGATACTTGGACTTGTGGATCCTACCTGACCATTTCAAACTCAAAATAGGCTATCTAGTTAAGCAGCACCCTTTCCAGAATGTGCTCTATAAAGACAAATTTCTTACTGTACACACCACATATCAGAAATCATAAGCTGTTACATTATTTGTAGCAAGATGTCAATGCTTATAAATGTACTAAAACACAAAGAATCTATTAATAACTTACATTTCTATATAAAGAAGATTATAAAGAAGATATTGGGCTTCCCATGTGGTGGAGTGGTAAAGAATCCACCTGCCAACGCAGGAGACGTGGGTTCAATCCCTGGGTCGGGAAGATCCCCTGCAGTAGGAAATGGCAACACACTCCAGTATTCTGGTCTGGAAAATTCTATGGACAGAGGAACCTCACAGGCTACAGTCCACAGGGTCACAAAGAGTCAGATATGACTGAGCACGCATGCACAGAAAAGATAATAGAATCATAAAATTTTAGAGCTGGAAGGAACCTAATAACAATGCTGCTGCTGCTGCTAAGTCGCTTCAGTGGTATCTGACTCTGTGTGACCCTATAGGTAGCTAAACACAAATAACACTAATTATGTGGTAGGCACTGTTCTATATACCTGAGAAATATTAATGTACTTGATCCTGAGCACAACAGGATAGGTTCTAGTACCATTCCTGTTACATACAGATGGAAACTGAAGCACACACAAAAAGTTTAGTGAATTGCCCAAGGTGATGTGGCTTAATGATTTTTGAACTAGAATTTGAAATTGGTTCCAGAATTTGTGTTCTTAACCACTGCAAGTCTAAGAATCATTTCTAAATAAGTGAGGGTAGACAGTTTAACCCTCACAATGAGGATAGAAATATTGGGTTGGAATTACATGTAAAATTTATGACCATTGGAAGGAATTTGTCATTCATATTTTCAGTTTTCGATTATTGCAATGTAACTGCACTAAAGAAAAATGGATTTGGCTGTCCCTCTTGATTAGTCTAAGCAATTATATACTTTCCTTTATCTCAAAAAAATCCCACAAAAGTCTATTAACGCAATATAGAATAATAGGCCTCATTTTTTTTAATGGGAAGATAAAGGCTTGAGCCTGCCACTCTTAATCCTTAGTGAATGTTTAAAACTTAAGACTATTTTCACTTAATTCAAAATGATTTTATTAGAAATAATTGAAGTAATTACACTCCCAAATTGATCTATGCTTCCCACTGCTTCAGATTTCTAACTTTTTTTCTTTTGAGCTTTCAAAATGTAAAGTGCTTTGAGACTTTTGTAAAAAAGATGCTTTTAAAAATACACACTGTCAAAGTGTTACCAGCTTCAGTAAAACTCAGTTATATCAGGCAGTGTATGTATTCAAATGTTGAAGTGACTCATCTTAGATTCCCTGTACTGCTTTTATGACCTACACCATAGACGTAAATGGTTTCAAACTAGAGAACAAGAGATTGTCTCTCCGAGCAAGATGACCTTGAATGAATGAATAAGTGAATTAAATTTTCCAGTTTCTTATTTATTCCTAACTTGAAGGAAATCTCTTTCTTTCTCTGATTCTCTAGCTCACTCTCTCTCTCCACTTGAAGTTTACAATATGCACGGTGTTCTGGGGGCCTAAACGTTATTAAAATCTCAAAGAATAGTCTCAGCCATTGCCACACAGATGCTATCTAGAATTCTTGAAACAGAAAACAGGAATTGGAAACCAGTTTCTAAAACTAAACCAAGGAAAGAGTTTGCTTCTAAATATGATTATTATCTGTTCAAATATTGCCATAAAGTGCTTAGTATATTTTAACCAGCCTCTTTTGCTTTTTAAAGAGGGAGAAGCTTTGTAATGTTCAATGAAAAAAAAAGTATTACTTTATAATTAAAAGCATGTATATAGCCACAAACTTTTCTTATATTGGTCCATATGTATTTCAAATCACAGGAGCCAAATGTGGCAGTCTCTCACTTGTCCCCCAATGACCATTTCATCCCTTCTTCCATATGAATAGAATTATTAAGTGGGCACAAGGCCACTCTGAATAAAGATAACATTTCTCCATCTCCTTTGCAATTAAATTAGGTGCGGCACTGTGACTATACTTGGCTGATGTGATGAGATGAGAACGTAAAGAGAAGTAGTTTGTGAGAGCTTTGGGATATTCCTTAAGAGACAGTGCAACTGCACCATTTGACTTCCTTTACTTCTTTTTCTATTCATTGTTCAAAACCAATGCTGTTCTTTCGAAACACTGAAGTAATTAGCCTCCAACTAATAAAAAAAAAATAAATAAAAATAAAAATAAATAAATAAATAAATATTTGTTAAAAAAAAAAACAAAAAACAAAAAACCAATGCTGACATCCTGAACCATGAGGTCAAGACCTCACAATGTAAAGCCACTCAAGCTAATTCTGAGTCCTCAGTATCACAGAGTGCCACAAGTTCCTGGTGGACAGACATAATAACTCTGTCTGAAAATAATTTTTAAATTCTTAGAGTAACCTTCAGACCGCAAATGTGTACTAACGGGAAGTGGTTTACAAAGAAAGTCACGCTACACCTAAAAGTCATGCTGCACACTCCAATGCCCAGCTTAGATCAGACTAGGATGGACAGAAGATAAGGAGAACAGAAACCATTACCAGGATGCACAAAGGCCAATGAACAAGACAGTTTCCACTGAGACAGCAATAGCTACTATGTGGTCTAATCAAGGAAATCCTTTTTATTGATGGAGAAGACAGTTCTTGCTCTTCCTGACCATTGTGATTTGATAAATCCTCCAGGTTTCCTTGATGGCTCAGCTGGTAAAGAATTCTCCTGCAAAGCAGGAGACCCTGATTTGATTCCTGGGTCAGGAAGATCACCTGGAGGAGGGCGTGGCAACCCACTCCAGTATTCTTGCTTGGAGAATCCCCATGGACAGAGGAGCCTGGTGGGCTACAGCCCATGAGGTCCCAAAGAGTCAGACACAACTGAGTGACTAAGCACAGCACAGCACACTGGAATAGTAAGGCTGATTGTCTCTTTTCTCTGAATTGGAGATTTTACTGTGGTTATCTTCTTCACAATCCACTGTACCAGTTCAAGCCTAATTTAAAAGAGATAGGAACCACACCATTATTTGAACAAGGAAAGTTTAATATAAAGAATTGCCAACCACAAGGGTTAAAATAATGAGAAATCAGGTAGTAAGAATAAAGACAATTCTAAAGACTTGAAGAATAGCAGATATAAAGAGCAGTCAGTACCCCTGGGACTGAGTACCCAAGGAAGAATCCCTACTCCCACACACAGGGTTGAGAGCCTGACCTTGGTGGATGGGACATGGTGTGACCCACTGGATAGCAGATTGGGCATGTTGGAGCTCAGCCTGTATGCATGTTCAGTCATGTCTGACTCTTTGTGACCCTATGGACTATAGCCCACAAGGCTCCTCTGTCCATGGGATTCTCTAGGCAAGAATACTCGAGTGGGTTGTCATGCCCTCCTCTAGGGGATCTTCCAGACCTAGGGATCAAATCCAGGTATCCTACATTTCAAATCCAGGTATCCTACATTGCAGGCGGATTATTTACTGTCTGAACCACCAGGGAAAGTGAAAGTTGTTCAGTCGTGTCCAACTCTTTGCAACCCCATGGACCATACAGTCCATGGAATTCTCTGGGCCAGAATACTGGAGTGGGTAGCCTTTCCCTTCTCCGGGGATCTTCCCAACCCAGGGATCGAGCCCAGGTCTCCCATATTGCAGGCAGATTCTTTACCAGCTGAGCTGCAAGGGAAGCTCAAGAATACAGGAGTGGGTAGCCTACCCCTCTCCAGCAGATCTTCCCGACCCAGGACTTGAACCGGGGTCTTCTGCATTGCAGGCGGATTCTTTACCAACTGAGATATCCAGGAAGCCTGAGCCACCAGGAAAGACCTTGTATATTGTATATGTGGAAGCAAATAATCTACCTTTTAATTTTCAGCATTAATTTATTATTTATTTATTTATGGCTGTACTGCATTGTCATTGCTGCTTACACGCTTTCCCTAGTTGTGGTGAGCAGGGGCTATTTGCTAGTTGTGGCTCCTGGTCTTTAGAGCAAGTGGTTGTAGCACAGTAGCTGTAGTACACAGGTTTAGCTGCACCCCAGCATGCGGAATCTCCTGGAGCAGGGATCAAACTCATGTCCCCTGAATTGGCAGGTGGGTTCTTAACCACTGGACCACCAGGGAAGTACCTACCTTTTAAGTTTGCTTCACTGGACTATGACAAACCACAACCACATAGAGAAAACTACATATCATCAAAAAATATTGACTCTGAATAGAATGTGAAACAACAGACTAGTTCAAAATTGGGAAAGGAGTACATCAAGGCTGTATACTGATACTCTGCTTATTTACCTTATATGCAGAGTACATCATGTGAAATGCTGGATGGATGAATCATAAGCTGGAATCAAGATTGCCAGGAGAAATAGCAATAACCTCAGATAGGCAGGTGACACTACCCTTATGGCAGAAAGCAAAGAGGAACTAAACAGACTCTTGATGAAGGTGAAAGAGGAGAGTGAAAAAGCAGGCTTAAAATTCAACATTCAAAAAACGAAGATCATGGCATCTGGTCCTATCACTTCATGTCAAATAGATGTCGAAACAGTGACAGACTATTTTCTTGGGCTCCAGAATGACTGCAGATGGTGACTGCAGCCATGAAATTAAAAGACGCTTGCTTCTTGAAAGAAAAGCTATGGCAAACCTAGACAGCATATTAAAAGCAGAGACATTACTTTGCTGACAAAGGTCCATCTAGTCAGAGCTATGGTTTTTCCAGTATTTATGTGTGGATGTGAGAACTGGACCATAAAGAAGGCTGAGCATCAAAGAAGTGACGCTTTTGAATGGTGGTGTTGGAGAAGACTTTTGAGAGTCCCTTGGATTGCAAGGAGATCAAACCAGTCAGTCCTAAAGGAAGCCAACTCTGAATATTCATTGGAAGGACTAATGTTAAAACTGAAGCTCCAACACTCTGGCCACCAGATGCAAAGACCCAGCTCATTGGAAAAGACCCTGATGCTGGAAAAGATTGAAGGCAGGAGGAGAAGTGGACAATAGAGGATGAGATGTTTGGATGTCATCACTGACTCAATAGATGTGAGTTTAAGCAAGCTCCAGGAGATGGTGAAGGATAGGGAATCCTGGCATGCTGTAGCCCATGGGGTTGCAAACAGTCAGACATGACTAAGTGACTGAACAACAAAAACTGGATGTCGCAACTTGATGAGCTTCTGGGTCATTTTCCTTCTGGGGGGAGTTACTATCATTTTATGTGTGGGGAAAAAAGTGTATAGTTGATCCCTGAACAACATCAGGAGAAGCGGCACTGACATTAGTGCAATAGAAAATCTATGTATAACTTACAGTCAGCCCTCCATATATACCATCCCTTCAAATCCAAAGTTTTGCATCTGTGGAGTCAATCAACTGCAGATCATATTTGTTGTTGTTTAGTCGCTCATTTGTGTTTGTTGTTCAGTCTGACTCTTTTGCAACCCTATGGACTGTAGTCCATCAGCCTCCTCTGTCTGTGGAATTTCCCAGGTAAGAATACTGGAGAGGGTTGCTGTTTCCTACTCCAGGGAAGCTTTCTGACCCAGACATTGAAACCGCATCTCTTGCATTGCAGGCGGATTTTTTACTACTGAGACACTTGTAATATTCACTATTGAGAAAAACCCATGTGAAGGGGACCCACAAACACATACTGTTCAAGGATCAACTGTACACAGATATTTGAGCGCAAAAGGGATGCACAGTGGTAGTGATTGCCAGTTGTCCCCTGTGTCTGTCCTTTCTTTCTTTCAGAATATAGTTCTTAACTGGACACATGGCTGCCCAGAATAGAGTTTATTTTCCAGCCGATAGCAATCATGCATCGCTGATGGCAGCTCATTCGTCAGTTCGACAACTGAGCTGGAAGGAGAAGTATGTATCTTTTAGGAAATAGTGCACATGACCCCTTTATCTGCTTCTCAGTTCCATCCACCACCATTTTTCAAGGACTGTAGGTCTCTTGAACTAGAGAGCAAGGATAGGTGCAATGGAATAAAAAGACAGATGTCTTAGTCTCTGATGCTTGTGGCAGGCATCCCATGTTCAGTTTAGTTCAGTGCTGCTAGATCTCCAATATTTCCTTGGTCATATCTTACTTGAAAGAAAGGTATATTTGTACATTGCTCAGCTGTTTTTTTTTTTTAATCACAATTGGCCTTAAGTATAATATATTCTTTGTTTAAGTAATACTATCACTTCTAACCATTTACAGATAAACTACTCAGCTACAACTGTGATTACCCTCTGTTGTTCACAATGTCCTTTTGACAAGATAATTTGTAAATATTTTTTTATATTTTTTTGATGTGGACCACTTTTAAAGGTTTTAATTGAATTTGTTACTATATTGCTTCTATTATTTTATGTTCTGGTTTTTTGGCCGTGAGGCAAGTGAGATCTTGGCTCCCTGACCAGGGATCGAACCCACACCCGCAGCACTGGAGGGCAAGTCTTAATTAACCACTGGACCACCAGTGAAGTACCTAGTCCCCTCTGTTGTTCATAATGTCCTTTTGACCAGATAATTTGTAAATAATAATTTTAAAGCAATAAGTAGTTAATAAGTTAAAAGGTAAGTTATGTTTTAAATCTTTAGTTTTAAATTTAAATTTAAAATTTAATTTAAAATTTAAAATTAAATTTAGATTTAAATCTTATATTTAATACATGATTTACCTTTTAACTTGACTACTTCCTTCTACAAAATTATTATTTACAATGTGGGGATTTCAGGTTATTGTGAATTATCCAGACAAGACCTATTCTGTGTGTTAGTATGGACAACAGAAAGTTGGCTATAAAGTATATTTCTCATATGAACATTCAAATATTTCAAAGATGGTATATAAGTTTATAAAATGCATGTGAGTGGGTCTGATTCATTTTCCTGTGCCAAAGATAAAGTTAGTTGAAGAGGTATGAGACTGAAGAAGCTTTCCTGATTCCCCTTTGCTGTCTCATTAATGTAAAAACATTGCCACTTCAAAATAATACAAAACACACAAACCATCACAAGAGACAGTTAAGGAAAAATTTCTCTTCCTAATGCTTCCTAAATGTACACAAATATATAAAAATATGAAATAATTGTAGATGACATCAAGGTTTGATGGGGTTATTAAAAACAATAATAAGATCAGTTTTTGAAATATAGCTCATATTTTAGCTAGAACTGAACCAAAATTCAGTTAAAAATAGTTAATAATAAGAAAAAAATTGGAGAAAATTCAAAATCCAGTCACTTTAAGAAAAGAACTCCAAGAGTTGAATATGACAGAAAAATATCAGTATATGAATATGGATAGTTAAAAATTATGGAAAGTTTGATTATTAATGAATAACTACATAAGAAATAACTCCAGAAAGAATGAAGGGATGGAGCCAAAGCAAAAACAATACCCAGTTGTGGATGTGACTGGTGATAGAAGCAAGGTCTGATGCTGTAAAGAGCAATATTGCATAGGAACGTGGAATGTTAGGTCCATGAATCAAGGCCAATTGAAAGTGGTCAAACAGGAAATGGCAAGAGTGAATGTCAACATTCTAGGAATCAGCGAACTAAAATGGACCGGAATGGGTGAATTTAGCTCAGATGACCATTATATCTACTACTGTGGGCAGGAATCCCTTAGAAGAAATGGAGCAGCCATTATGGTCAACTAAAGAGTCTGAAATGCAGTACTTGGATGCAATCTCAAAAACGACAGAATGATCTCTGTTTGTTTCCAAGGCAAACCATTCAATATCATGGTAATCCAAGTCTATGGCCCAACCAGTAACGCCTAAGAAGCTGAAGTTGAATGGTTCTATGAAGACCTACAAGACCTTTTAGAACTAACACCCAATAAAGATGTCCTTTTCATTATAGGGGACTGGAATGCAAAAGTAGGAAGTCAAGAAACACCTGGAGTAACAGGCAAATTTGGCCTTGGAGTACAGAATGAAGCAGGGCAAAGGCTAATAGAGTTTTGCCAAGAGAACACACTAGTCATAGCAAACACCCTCTTCCAATAACACAAGAGAAGATTCTACACATGGACATCACCAGATGGTCAACACCAAAATAAGAGTGACTGTTTTCTTTGCAGCCAAAGATGGAGAAGGTCTATACAGTCAGCAAAAACAAGACTGGGAGCAGACTGTGGCTCAGATCATGAACTGCTTACTTCCAAATTCAGGCTTAAATTGAAGAAAGTAGGGAAACCACTAGACCATTCAGGTATGACCTAAATCAAATCCCTTATGACTATACAGTGGAAGTGAGAAACAGATTTAAGGGACTAGATCTGATAGACAGAGAGCCTGATGAACTATGGATGGAGATTTGTGACATTGTACAGGAGACAGGGATCAAGACCATCCCCATGGAAAAGAAATGCAAAAAGGCAAAACGGTTGTCTGAGGAGGCCTTACAAATAGCTGTGAAAAGAAGAGAAGTAAAAAGCAAAGGAGAAAAGGAAAGATATTCCCATTTGAATGCAGAGTTCCAAAGAATAGCCAGGAGAGATAAGAAAGCCTTCCTCAGCAATCAGTGCAGAGAAATAGAGGAAAACAACAGAATGGGGAAGACTAGAGATCTCCTCAAGAAAATTAGAGATACCAAGGGAACATTTCATGCAAAGATGGGCTCGATAAAGGACAGAAATGGTATGGACCTAACAGAAGCAGAAGATATTAAGAAGAGGTGGCAAGAATACACAGAAGAACTGTACAAAAAAGATCTTCATGACCCAGATAATCACAATGGTGTATCACTCACCTAGAGCCAGACATCCTCGAATGTGAAGTCAAGTGGGCCTTAGAAAGCATCACTACGAACAAAGCTAGCGGATGTGATGGAATTCCAGTTGAGCTATTTCAAATCCTGAAAGATGATGCAGTGAAAGTGCTGCACTCAATATGCTAGAAAATTTGGAAAACTCAGCAGTGGCCACAGGACTGCAAAAGGTCAGTTTTCATTCCAATCCCAAAGAAAGGCAGTCCCAAAGAATGCTTAAACTACCACACAATTGTACTCATCTCACACGCTAGAAAAGTAATGCTCAAAATTCTCCAAGCCAGGCTTCAGCAATACGTGAACTGTGAACTTCCAGATGTTCAAGCTGGTTTTAGAAAAGGCAGAGGAACCAGAGATCAAATTGCCAACATCTGCTGGATCATCAAAAAAGCAAGACAGTTCCATAAAAACATCTATTTCTGCTTTATTGACTACGCCAAAGCCTTCAACTGTGAGGATCACAATAAACTGTGGAAAATTCTGAAAGAGATGGGAATACCAGACCACCTGACCTGCCTCTTGAGAAACCTATATGTAGGTCAGGAAGCAACAGTCAGAACTGGACATGGAACAACAGACTGGTTCCAAATAGGAAAAGGAGTATGTCAAGGCTATATATTGTCACCCTTGCTTATTTAACTTATATGCAGAGTACATCATGAGAAATGCTGGGCTGGATGAAGCACAAGCTGAAATCAAGATTGCCAGGAGAAATATCAATAACCTCAGATATGCAGATGACACCACCCTTATGACAGAAAGTGAAAATGAACTAAAAAGCCTCTTGATGAAAGTGAAAGAGGAGAGTGAAAAAGTTGGCTTAAAGCTCAACATTCAGAAAACTAAGATCATGGCATCTGGTCCCATCACTTCATGGCAAATAGATGGTGAAACAGTAGAAACAGTGGCTGACTTTATTTTTTGGGGGGCTCCAAAAACACTGCAGATGGTGATTGCTGCCATAAAATTAAAAGACACTTTCTCCTTGGAAGGAAAGTTATGACAAACCTAGATAGCATATTAAAAAGCAGAGACATTACTTTGTCAACAAATGTCCGTCTAGTCAAGGCTATGGTTTTTCCAGTGGCCATGTATGGATGTGAGTGTTGGACTGTGAAGAAAGCTGAGCGCTGAAGAATTGATGCTTTTGAATTGTGGTGTTGCAGAAGACTCTTGAGAGTCCCTTGGACTGCAAGGAGATCCAACCAGTCCATCCTAAAGGAGATTAGTCCTGGGTGTTCATTGGAAGGACTGATGCTGAAGCTGAGACTCCAATACTTTGGCCACCTCATGCGAAGAGTTGACTCATTGGAAAGACCCTGATGCTGGGAGGGATTTGGGGCAGGAGAAGGAGGGGACGACAGAGGATGAAATGGCTGGGTGGCATCACCGACTCGATAGGCATGAGTTTGAGTAAACTCCGGGAGTTGGTGATGGACAGGGAGGCCTGGTGTGCTGGATTCATGGGGTCGCAAAGAGTTGGACATGACTGAGCGACTGAACTGAACTGAAGTGAACATAAGGGGGAGATAATATACTATTGAGGAAAATCATAAAATTCATCTTTGTTCACCAGGGTCCAAACTTTTGTTATAATGTGTATTATGGACTAAATGTGTCTCCCATCCCCCTAAAAATTCACAGACTGAAGCCCTAACTCCCAGTGATTATACTTGGAGATAGACCTTAAAAAGGTAGTTGAGGTTAAATGAAGTCATGAGAGAAAAGTCTCAATTCAACAGGATTATAAGAAGTTAAGAGAACCAGAAGTGTGCGTACATACAGAAAAGACCCTGTAAAGATAGTGAGAAGAGGGAGAGAGAAGAAATCCGAGGAGCGTATTTATTATGGCAGCCTAGTTGACTAATACAATCTTGCAATATGGTCAAGAAAGCAATAAAATAAATCAATTAATGAGAAGTTACTATGTGCTTTAACCCTAATTCTAGATTTATTTAGGCTAAATTCTGTCTTGAGAAGGTCCTCAAAATAGTCAAACCGTCTTTGTTGGTGTTTGATATCTCTCTGTCTTTCCCGGAAACTCCTGTTCCATTACTGACAACCAAAAAGTATGTAGTAATGTTTTCTGGGACAGGTATCAGGCCCTTGACTACAAACAAGCTTATTAGCAATTATTACAACGGTTTAGGGAAGTGTAAGCACTGACATTAATACCAAAAATGCCGACACACACCACACATTCTTAAAGTTTAGTGTCAACAAAGATGGCAAACACATTCACCAACAGACCAAAAGTACAGCTTAAATTAAATTACCGTTTGATAGTTGTATTTCCTAATGAATCAACTTATATTTTCCTTGCATGTCTTTCATTGCCCAGGGAATTTAAAGGAAAAATCATTTAAAATGATCTTAGGGGAGCAAAATATCACATAAGAAACATCAAATTCAATATCTTAAGAAAAATCTCTTTTATATCATTTAAAATACTTTTTATATTCACAGAACTATGTTATAAAAAGATAACAACCTTGACTCATAACAGTTTTATGGGTTTAGATGTCCACTTTAAATAAATAGTTTCAATGAGCAGAGTAGAATAAAAATTATACAAAATAAATTTTCATACTTGGAAGAGACATTTTTCAAATTTACTTGGTACTTAAGGGGGTCTAAAGCATCATACTATTTTTGACTCAGGGCAATATACCAATTAGCTGTGTGGTTTTGCTGGAGTTCCTTGACCTTCTAGGGTCTTACATTTCCTCAAATGTGAAAACAATACTATAAGTCCAGAGGGTTTCTATGGAGTACTGTTACAGAAATGGCCTCCAATTTCTTCCAAGCTGCTTGTATCCATGCTCTTGGCTATCTCTTTCCATATCTATTTTGGGTTCAATCATGTGTTTGGCTTTGACCAGTGGGACAATAGCTGATGTGACTCAAACAAATCTAAACACTGCTTTCACATTTGGGATTATCCCCACTTGCCGCACTTCAAACCAGTGAACAAGTCCAAACCAGCCTGCCAGAGAATGGGAAACATGCCAGGCTGTCACTCTGACACTGAGTGTTTTAGCCAACAGCCAACCCACCACCAGGTTATCTGGCTTTGGTCAGATCATGCAGGACCAATAAGATACCATTCCAACTCGCTAACTGTGAGCACATGTGTGATCCCAAATGAAAATAGCCACCTCCAGCTCAAACTAGGAGAACTTCCCATCAGGTTCTTAAGTTAAACAAGTGGATGTTGTGAAGTCACAGTTACCAGTGGTTTGTAACACTAACAGAAAATAATAGCTCCTAATGTCTTTACGTTAACATTAACAATTAAAACATTAATGATTCTTGATTCTATTGCTGTGATGTAAAATTACAAAAACACAGTCTTTGCAGACAGAGAACTTGTTCTAGTTTCCCATCTGGACCAACTTTTGCACCTCAGAGGTCTACTATCACACACATAGGCTGACCATCCATCCCGATCGGCCAGGGATAATCCCAGTATTCACTGTCATCCTAATGTAATTCTTAATAGGGACCTCTCCAAAAGAGTTTCAGTAAAGTCAATATGGTGATCTTAAAATATATTTTCTAGGTTTGGAATTAGGAATAATGAGCTTAAAATAATTTTGATTATTATGACTAGTTTTTGGTAAGCAGTCTATATCTTTATTGAGCATAGAATATGCAAAACCCTACTGTAGGAATCATAGAGATACAAAGATGGACAAAACACAGTCCATGAACACACACATTGACAATCCACCATTGCTCTGAATGGTGTTATGTCCTCCCCAAACCCATTACGTTGAAGCCCTAACCCCCAACACAATGGTAGTTAGAAAGGAGGCCTTTTGGACATAATTAGGTATAGACAGGAGGGCGGAAATGTCATGACGGGACAGTATTCTTAGAAGAAGAGACACCACAGAGCTTATTCTTGCTCTCTCCTCCACCCGAGGACACAGGAAGCAGGTGGTCATCTATAAACCAGGAAGAATATCCTCATGAGAGAGAAGTCATGCTAGCTCCTTGATCTCTGACTTCCTTCCTAGGCCCCATGACTGTGAGAAAATTAATTTCTCTTTAAGACCGCCGCCATTCTGTGTATTGTATTATAGCAGCCCAAACTAAGATGACCATATAATTCCTCTAAAATATATAAACTTAGAAAGTCAAATACCCCAGGTGTATGAAGTAACTTGTATAGTGAACATATACACGTGAACTTACTTGTATTTTGAGTGAGTACGGTAGTTAATAGGGAAGATTTTAGAGCCAATTTGCTTGTAGACAACATTCACATGAATTCTGTGACCTTTGACTAGACACATCCCTTTCAATCTGGAGAATGGGATAATAGTAACAACACTTAATTCACCATATTTTTGGAACTATATAGATATACATATACACACACACAGCTGTATTTAGCATAAGTGTTACTTAAGTATGAGATATATTATAAGGAAAATAGTAGAAGTGCTTTACTTTTTTCCTACAAAAAGAAAAATGCATTAATAGAAACTTGAAATGTATGTATTTATATGCTATACAGCTTAAATATGAAATACCTCTGAACTACAATAGAGTCAGACCTTGGAGATTATACTCACTGAGTGAAATACCAGACTCTGACATATTTAAATATCTCCCCTTTTCTGAGTCACCTTAGTTGATTCTGTCTAAATTTAATTCATGTATGATGTAATATTTGTACCTGTACTGTCAAAACAAAGCAATATTTTGTTCATTCAAATGATGGATGTTGTAATTAGCTGCTATTAACTGATTAGAATGATATACATTAAGGTTAGAATGTTAATATTTTATAATTATTCTTTTGTTTCGCAAACTAATTTGTGTTTTGAGTTGCCAAAGAACTTATTTAGAACTGAAATAATTCTTAATGGTTAACTGAGTATAAAATACTAGTTTAAGAGAAAATGTGTCACTAGAGGACATAATTGGATATCTCAGAGAGGTCTTCCAGATGTATTACACACAGAAATATAGATATGTACTTTATGATTGATAACAGTGTTCTTTATTATCTAGAAATGACTTCCAGGAATAATATGTGCATACTACATATACAGGTGACCCCTTTGGGTATCAACCCTCCCTGCTGTTGAAAATCTATATGTAACTTATAGTCAACCCTCCATATCTAGGATATCTTCATATGCATGGTTTCTTTCCATCTAAATTTCCACATCTGCAGATTCAACCCACCGAGACTGTGTAGTACTATAGTGTTTAGTGATACTACTGAAAAAAAATTCTGTGTATAAGTGAACTCAGACAGTTTAAACTGGTGTTGTTCAAGGGTCAAGTATAGTAGAAAACTTTTCTTACATGTGGCTGTTATCTATAATTTTAAACTTCGTCTCTGTAAATACATGCTTTTTACCAGGTCTGTTCTCAGATCTGTCCTTCATATGAATAACTGGTATGTGCTATATTTTTTTCTGCCACTATTGATACCAGTGGACCAGAGCAAAAACACGATCTGAACTGTGCTTTATGTTTAATGACTCTTGTATTTCTGAACCATGATAGGAAAAATGTTATATAAATTCAGTTGCTAAAGCTACCTGACAAATCTTAGAATGATCATACTCGCCAAAAGTAATTTCTTTCACTTGATTGTTCCACTGATTTTAAAAATATCAATTCTATTTTGGTTGTGCATATTGAGACCAAATCAGCATATATGAACATGATAGAATTATCTTTAGTTGGGGGCTTACAAAATTAATGACACAAATAAAAAGAACGTGTATTGGCTTTGAATACAAGCTCTCTAATTATAAAAAGAGCAAAAACAAACAAAAAATTCCACATACCTTCATCCAATTAGGACCCAGAACAAGAGAGAGCTCATTATTTTTAGGGCTGTCTTTATATGAGTATTAAAGTAAAGCACAGAAAGTAAAAGAAATGAGGGGTCCTCACAATTTGCACTTGATAGAAATGTCAAAGAAGCTATAATTTTAGGCAAACTAGGAATATATACCTAGCTTAAGGTACTCTTTCAAAGGCATAGCACTTGTATTTCAGTGACCTCATTTTAGCTTTACTTTAAAAGGATTTTTGCTAACCCATCACAAAAAAATCAAAATTAAGGGTTAAAAACTGCAAAAATAACAAATGCAAAGTGAATTTCTTTTGGAGCCTCCAGCCTTATACATGGACACAAGAACTTATAAGAGTAACTATAGGAAAGTAGAAAGATTCTTTGATAGTCACAAACTGCCTATTGAGTAGCAATTTGTGGCAGATGTTTGCTTGAGCACCTAAGTTGAGAAAAAGAGCTGTTCCTTAAGAACTGTAAGAAACATGAAGGTTGAAGAGTTTTAATAAACAGTGAGCACAGTGAATGGAGGCAGTGAATATGACCACCAGAAAGTCTGATAGCATTTTAGGCTATTCTAACAGAACTAGCAAAGTAGCAATTCCTTTCTACTTTGTTCTGGACAATGCGATCACGTATAGATACTACACTTAACATAATATGCATCAACAAGAGTAACCAGAAGAGAGTGATGAAATGGTGAAAAAACTAAAAATAATATTTAGTTGAAAGACGTGTAGATGTAAGAAGGATACAAAGAAAAGACTTGATAGGTGAGACATAGGGTCCATGATAGTAACGTGAAAATAATTGAAGAGAAAGGACTAGAAATCACACTTGCTTTACTATGGGTCCCCAATTTTGTTGGAGAGAGATTTTGTTCAATAATAACTGCCTAACAGGTCAGATTCTCTAAACAAAGAATAGACCACCTCGAAAGGTAACATGTTCTCATTCACTGAAGTATCAATTCAGACCACATAGATATTTAGGAGGAATGCTGTAGATTCAATAATATAAGAGTAGATGAGCTATATAATGTTTAATCTTCCTTTGAAGCCTAAGGGGTTTGATAGCAGGATACTCAAGTAGACAGTTAGCTAAGAGAAAGTAAAAACTATTTGTTTTTGTAATGAGTGTGAGTAGCCATGAAAAAAGGAGCCACTCAACAAATAACCTCAAAAATTGCAATATCATAAATTTTGTAGGCAATTTTTTTTCAAATTGAAAGTGGTAAAAAAGGTATTAAGTTACCTGACTAAAATGCCATTGTTTTCCTAGCTGAGATGTATTTAAAGAGGAGGCCAATGGTTTGAATTTAAAATAAGAAAAAGTAACAGCAAACAATATTTAAAATGAGCATGAAGTGAAGTGAAAGTCTCTCAGTCATGTCAGACTCTTTGTACCCCATGGACTATACAGTCCTTGGAATTCTCCAGGCCAGAATACTGGGGTGCCTAGCCAATCCCCTTCTCCAGGGGATCTTCCAGGGAACCCAGGTCTCCTGCATTGCTGGTGGATGTTATCCTGCTGAGCCACCAGGGAAGCCCAAAATGAGCATAAGGTGATATTTCTGAGAAATACTAATATTTTTTTTAATGTGTTACTCATATAGAAGAAAGAGAAATGCATGACTTTTTTGTAAGAGAAATAAAACTGCTCGTAGAAGAATGCTATGCCTTCTGTTTTCTTCTTCTTTTTTTTTACACAGGACATTTAGGGTGTCCTGACAGAGTCTGCCAAGAGCTGGATATAATCCCCAAACACAAGTCCATGCAGGCATACACATCCCTGAATCTTTTGGTCCTAGGACAGCCAGAAGTACTGATCACCTGACTGAGGAGCCAGGTTCACTGCTTGGGTCCCTCTCAAGGGGATGCTGAAATCTTTTTTTAAAATTAATCAATTAATTATTTAATTAATTTGCCTCACTGCACGGCATGTTGGATTTAGTTCCCGGACCAGAGACTGGACCCGTGCTCCCGTCACTGGAAGCACGGAGTCGAACCGTGGACTGCGGAGGCAGCTGCTGACCTCAGTCTTACTAAATGCTCTATATCCACGTGTGCCTAGGAGCTCCTACATTTTATGAGCTGTTTCTGTGCTCATAGTTCCCTCAGTACCTAGCTACTGTCTATCCTCATTTCCTGTACTAAAAGTGGATTAATCTCTGACTTGTAGCTTCTTAGGCTACATGGTCTCTAACTTTCTCTCAGTACTCCATTATGGTAACCCATTCTAGACTCCAGAGGTGGGAACTGTGGCTCTTCTCATCTATACATCCCAGAAGGAGGATGCAGTGACCATGTTCAATTTTAAAATATGTAAGAGATGTAATACAATAAAAATTAATTTGCAGTCTTAATTCTCATAGATGTTAAACTGCAGAAAATCAATTTTGAATAATTTTGATTGCTTTGTGACAGTCACTGCATGGCAAATAGATGGGGAAACAGTGGAAAGAGTGGCTGACTTTATTTTTCTGGGCTCCAAAATCACTGTGGATGGTGATTGCAGCCATGAAATTAAAAGACACTTTCTCCTTGGAAGGAAAGTTATGACAAACTTAGACAGCATATTGAAAAGCAGAGACATTACTTTGTTAACAAAGGTCTGTCTAGTCAAGGCTATGGTTTTTCCAGTAGTCATGTATGGATGTGAGAGGTGGACTATAAAGAAAGCTGAGCGCTGAAGAATTGATGCTTTTGAACTGTGGAGTTGGAGAAGATGCTTGAGAGTCCCTTAGACTAGGAGATTCAACCAGTCCACCCTAAAGGAGATCAGTCCTGGGTGTTCATTGGTAGGACTGATGTTGAAGCTGAAACTCCAATACTTGGGCCACCTGATGCGAAGAGCTGACTCATTGGAAAAGACCCTGATGCTGGGAAAGATTGAGGGCAGGAGGAGAAGGGGATGACAGAGGTTGAGATGGTTGGATGGCATCACCGATTCAATGGACATGGGTTTGAGGGAACTCCAGGAGTTGGTGATGGACAGGGAGGCCTGGCATACTGCGGTTCATGGGGTCACAAAGAGTCAGACACAACTGAATGACTGAACTGAACTGAACTTGTGACAGTTTCTTAAAAATTGTCCAAAGATGGTTCACACTTCCTAGACCGTAAGGGCTATCCTTATGCTATTCATAAGATACATACAAAACCCCATTCCCTTGTATAAGAGTACAAGATATGACTTGAAACATTTACTGAATATTAAGTTTCTCAGACTAGGAATTCATTTTTTTTTTCACATTTAATAATCATCACAAAACCATTTTCACTCCAGTGCTCAAATACACCACTGGATCTGTTAATAGACTCAATTGATGTTTTGTTGGATCAACACATGTGAATGGAAATCAAAACAGTATAACTACCATTATGTGGAGCTTAAGCAATTAACATTTAATCGTGTTCAGAAATGGCCCAGGAACATAGAGATTTGTTCTTTCTGAGACTAAAGAGCTCCAGGTATAAACTGAGACCCAAGACTAAGAGTCACTTCTACAACACTTATGATCAAGGGTGGTCCCAGCTAAGGGCAAAAGAGTCTCTCCAAGGTGCCATGGATAAACTTATTTACCTACCTCAGAAGTATATTTTGAAGCAAACTCATGCTGACATACTCATCAGATGCAGCTCTATTCACACTTACAATCTGACAGAGACGACAGTAAGCTCCTGTCATAGGTGAGGGAGCTGATGAGTAAAGACTGTCAACAACATTTCCTGATAGAAATCATCTCTTTTATCCTTTTCAGTATATAATCCCAGAGTTTCTATCAAACACTTGACAAAGAACTTATGAATTTAAAAAGAAAACTATTTCTTTTTTAGGAAAAAATGATCCTTGAATATCTGTAGCAACCTACAGATATACATTCCTAGGAATGTTTCTTCCATAATATACTTGGCATTAGGTAGGACTGTTTATTCAACAATAGAAACAATTGGCAAATCAGATGTGTCAGAAAATGCTGACATCAACTGACTAAGACTGCTAAAATCATGGCTGGAACAAACAGAATTTAAGAGGGCATAGTCAAAGAAAGAATTAATGAACATTCATGATTCTTTATTTTATTCTTACATTCATCAGATACCAAGAAAGGAATGCCCCTAGAATACATCATTTTAACTTCCTAAAGAAATACCTTCAGCTAATTACTTCTATGTGGTATGCTCATAATTTTAAGTAAGAGATAAGGATTTACCACTTGAAGTGCTTTTATTTATCTTCCCAGATAATATGCAAAACTATGCAGTAAAATGGCAGAGACCTAATAATACATGATAACAGTAAATAAAATTGAGATGGGTTGTACTTTGCTGGTATTTTACCGTTGTGATATTGTTGGTTAAAACTTGATTCCTGTGAACTAAATCCTCCACCTTTTATAAAAATTTGTTTTGCAGGTGTCTACATCTTTTACATATAAAGTTAGCCTTTTATGTTTAAATTCATAATTTTCCCAGTTTCTATTTTAAATTTTATTCCACTTGTTTTGCTGAAGTATTCTAACTTCCTGAAATAATTTTAAATCTTAATACTAATTTACTGAATTTACAATACTTCCTAGAGTCCTGAAAATTTCATAAGCATCCCTCTTATCCTTTTAACCAAATGCTGCTGACAACAGTGACTTATACAGGGCCAAGTACAAAACACTATGATATTCAATGGATAAATTTTCAAGGGCAAAGATTTGTTCTTTGGGGAGAATGAAGCACAGTGATGTAATTTTATTCATTCTTAGAGCAAATGTGGCTCATTCAGCATAATTTCTTAATTACGATCCAAATGAAAATGTAAAAGAAATTATTTCTGACTGAAGTAAAGGCATATAGAAAGAAGATACTGTGTAACCTACTTTATGTCCATGAGAGATTTGGATCTTTTATATTAATCACATCTAATTCTTTGAATATCTCACCAACATCATTTAAAGTCATAATTAGCACTAAATAGCGAGAGGATCACCATCTTGGAGGTCATGGAATGAAGCCAGAGTATTGATATTGGAGCCTACTAATGCTATTTTCTTCAACAAAGCTGATGAGTTTGATGGGTGCAAAGGTTGGACATTCATGCAGTAGCCATGTGATGAAGTGGAGCCAATATGCAGCATGCACATTTAAGACACACAGGCAGCTTGGAATATGGCAAATACTCATAACATGTACATTTTGCACATAATGATACAAATGAAAAGGGGAAAAATACAATGAGTAGTGACTCCAGTTGTAAATCATTATGTAGCCTCAATGAATTAGGGAAGAAAAAATAACCTTTTGAGTCATGGTCACAGATAGCAACTTCCTTTGCTTATATCTCCAAAGAGGAAAAGCTCTTGAAGACATAGGATTAGCATTTCTACTTGTAATATTTGCAAAAATGAAATTATATCCCCTACTGAAAACTCAAAGAACAAAACAACCTTGTTTTGGTGTCTATGTCTGGAATACCACATCCCTATATATGTATTAATATGGAGAAAAGATCATGTAACATTTCAAATTATTTTTCATATTGCATCTGTTTTAATTATGAAAGTGAGTGGGGAACAACCTATCAGAAAGCAAACACTCTGAAGTAACATGGCAGAGTTAACCCATAATGAGGTTCACATCTGATCCCTCTCTCTGCTGGAGGGGCCAGTATTAAACAGGTAGCCTGAAAAGGAATCACCATGTGCATAGTACTAGGGGACATGCTAGTAGAATGGAAGATTTGGGCTTTGCAATTAAAAAAAGACTTAAGTTTAAAAAGAACAGATATATGTACGTGTATAACTGAATCACTTTGCTGTATACTGAAACTAACCCAACATTGTCAATCAACCATATTTCAATTTAAAATAAAATTAAAGAAAGAAAGAGATTTAGATTGGGACCCTGACTGTCCCTCACTAGTTGTTCTACCTTGGGCAGTCACTTCATCTCCCTGAGGCTCTGTTTCCTCCTTATATAATGAGGATAATAATATCTTGGATTTATGTGAAAAGTTCTAAGAAAATGTAACATACACTAAGAGTCATGATAGCTGCGATCATCATTTCCTCAGACTTGTTATAGTCATTCTACTTGTTTGGACAAGCAACATCACCAAATAAGCAAGTGAGAGTCATAGGTGCATAAAGCAGATTAAATAATTTCTTTATTCTATAGAGCTTTACTTTGATCTGAAAGAATCATCACAAGGAATCTGGTCTGAATTGTGGGTTCACCTCTGGTTCCAGGTTGAATCAGGAATGCTCTCAATAGAAAGAGCTCATGTATATTAGTGGTTAATTAAAAATCAAGCTAGGGAACAACCACTGTGGCAAATGGTTAGATAGTATCTGTAATACTAAAGCTAGAGACATAATCTATGACTTAGCAATTCTGCTCTATATGTTAATATATACTGAACAAATGCATACACATGTTCACCAGAAGATGTGTGCTAGAATGTTCATAACAACACTATTCAAAACAGCTTCAAATTGGAAACTTTGTAAAAGATCAACAGTTGACTAAATTGTGATACATTCACACAATGGAGTACTGCTTAATAATAAGAATAAATGGTATACATTAGAAATAATAATATGGATGATTCTCACAAATATAATGTTGATAATTTTCTATTGTTTAATCTGTATATAGTTGCATAGTTTATTAAATTTATGAACACTCATCAAGTTCTATACTTACATGTGTACATTTCTATATATGTACCATATTCAAATAAAAAATAATAAATTAGGGTGTGCTAATATTCAGTGCTTAATTTCAATGTATTCTTTGATCATTTATCCCATGGCCTTCAGGAAGCATAAGCACATCACACAAGAGAGTTTCCAGAAAGGTTTTGACCAAAACAAATTTTAGTATGTTACTTAGTCTCTGAATAAATGCCAGAAAACACGTTGTTTAGAGACATTATTAAAATTCATGCAATTTAAATGTTAATGTTTTAAGCATAACCTTATGCTAGGGGAAAATAGTTCTATTTGTTATTTGTTTCCAATATGCAAATTCAAAATTTACATAACTATATCCTAATATTTTGCTTATAAAAAGTTTAATTAGTATAAGAAAAGCCTTTTATATCTGCATTGCACATTTATATGCAATATTGTTATCTGCCCCTTCAACTCATTTCTGGACATAGTAAACAAATATATTGCCGCCTATTGATGAATCCAATGGTAGGTACATGCTATATGAAATTCAAGATAAATGATGTAATACACATTACTTTACTTTACAACTCATAGACGTTGATATATAAAATCACATTCACATCTTAATATTAGTCTTGGATTTTTCTTTAAATGAAATGCTACTTTACGTATATAGAAGTATGTGTATTAATTCTTCTTTATGTATTTTAAATATTACTTTATACATTGTATATGGTTTAATATTTTTTGAGACAACTCATTTCTCATTTTGGAAAGTATACTCTTCTGTTTTTCTTGTCTGCTGTGCTAAAAATGATAGTGTTTTTAAAAGGGTTAGTGAAACTTGGCTGTATGCAATCATTTTTGATGAGCTCAAACCCTGGCTTGTTCAAATGTTCTCTTTCTACCTTTGGGAAAGTTTTTTTTTTTTTAATAGTAATGAAATATTTTTTATTTTTATTAAATCAAATGTACTCAGTTTTCTCTGTGAACAGACAACCTTGCAATGCTCCCTAAAATTACTTATCTTTATAATTTCCATCGGTTGGTATTTAGACTATAGTTTGCAAGAGTACAGTAATTGCCATAATGGATTAATTTCCTTGAGTAATGAACATGTCAAATGTGCTTTCAGGTGTATCAATTTCCTCTAAGGCCAAGACTCCAAAGAGATGTTATTTTGACCTAAAACAACATGAAGAAATTCAGCATCAGGTTGAGGGTTCCCTGGGGCTTCTCCTTTCATTGTCCACAGCTCTGCTTTTCCTTGTGGAAGAAACAATCTCCCTGTAATGAAAACTCCTTCCTCGTGAAGAATCCTAGACACAATCTCTCAAAGGAAGGACACTTGCTTTTTTGATTCACCGTATTGTTTCATGGTGTTAGGTAGTTAGAATAGGAAAAAGGAGTCCAAAATGGAGGTGGCTAAAAGACAAAGAAAGGAAAAGCTGGCGAAAATGAAATAAAAGAAGATCCGAGGACTGGAGTGAGAACCTCATGTGAAACAAACAGCCCTTCTGGCTAGCCCAATTTACATAGGGCAGGCTCAGAAGGAGGAGGAAAAACATACAAAGAGAGAATCCAAAATTGAGCCCCTTTCTTCTTTGGGGTTGGCCTGCCCTCGCGCCTCAAGGATGTATTTTCCTTTGCTTGGCCAAGTAAAACTGAGCTGTAACAAAGCTGTAACACTGGTCTGCCATTTCAAATTTTTGCTGCAGTGAGAGAGAAACGAGGAAATTGCACACTCCCCCAACAATTTCATCACGTTTTTATGTGTCGTTTATTCTTGATGTTCCTTGATTGCTTTGTCTTAGCCATTTCCTACCCTTCATGGTGGTGACATATAATATTCATCCACTTCCTTCCTTCTCTTCCCTATGCCAGTCCCTGTTAGATGCTTGTGACAAGGGCAGGATATAAAGGTGATTAAGAGGCAGTTTCTACCCTCAAAGAGCTTACAATTTAATGGCCACTGATTTTTTTTTTTTTTAATTTAAGAGAATCCATAGCAAAGGGCTATAATAATTGATCAAATGAATACATTTTCCTATAATTCAGAAGGGTTAATTATGCTATAAAAGTTAACAATTTCCTCCAAAAACAACACTCAAATGTAAGACTGCTCTATTTTCCAAATTTCACATTTGCTCATAACTTGTTATTGAAGAATTAAGTCGCTATGTCCTCTCTGTCATGGGTGTCTGGGTTGTAATCCTTAAATCTCACAACTATGTTACAGGATAGGGAAGTCAGAAAAGCCAGAGAGCAGATAAGGACTATATTTGAGGGACAGAGGGTTCTTCAAGTGCTTTTGAAATCACCCCTGCAGGCACATCTTGTCAGTCAGGCAGGCTAGAGCCAGAAATAATATTAACAATGTAAAATGATTTTCCTGAATATTAGACCTAGATTTGCATTAATTCAAAATATATATGTAGAAATGCTATTACTTCAACTGCAAATTAATTTATAAGAATGGTGCAGAATGTTAAATAACTTTACAGAAGGAAAGTCATTTTTCCTATTCTCTGAGGGAGTATTTTACATCTTTAGTCAAGTTTTTGTGGCTCAGGTACCTTGGCTTCCTAGTGCTTTATAAAAACAGGCAAAAATCTTTCAGCATTATTGGGGTTGCCTGCATACTGTCTCAGGTTATTTGCTCCAACTGTTTGGATCAGTGTTCCTAAAATTCAGCCATGATGGGCTAATGTATCTCCGACCACAGCTGTATAAGGGTAATAGTTACAATTAAGGAAAGGCTACACACACACAAAAAGGATAACTTTACTAAGTTATGAACAGGAATGTCCACCAAATGCATAGGGACAGGACACATATAGTTATCAAAAATATATATTATAATGAAAACATGTGTATACCCTTAGGCAAAATGTATTTATCTACTATTTGCTCTATTTCAGGTTTCTGCAGTAAAATATGAAATCATTCCCTTCCTTAACAGAGTTAGTCCTGAAAGGATGACAGATATATGCACAAATACACAGTGTGATAAGGGTGGAGGAGAATATGCTGCCTGGCTGATCAGTACTTCTCAGTCTCTTTTGTTGGTTCCTCACCCTCTGATTTTCCAAACAATTGGTGTTCCTTGGCATTCAACATCCTTCTAGTACTACACATTATCCCTGAGCAATTTTCTTCCCTGTAATTGACTTCAGTTACCTCCCTATGCTGGTGAGTCTAGATATTTCTATTCAGTCTGATGGCTCCTTCCATTCTCTCCATAAGCCTACTGAACATCTCTACACAGATATCCCATGCTCATCTCAAAAGCAATTTACCCAGGACAAACTGTATCACCTTTCCTTCTCTTCCTTCTCTATTTACCTACCTTAAAAAAAAAAAAAAAAAAAAAGATGTCGCGATGCTGTGGTTCTAGCCAGAAACCTAGGCACTAGCCATTCCCAGATTCTCTTTGTCTTTCAGCATCCATTCTGCATGCCCTGAAGCCTACCTCTTTGATATAACTCACAGACTTTCAACTGAATATACCCCTATCTTGTTGCCTCAGTTCAGCATCTCTTTCATTCATCCACCCATCCATTCATTCATTCAGCAAATATTTCTGAAAAGCCTTCCTCCCTTTCAATATCTCATCTTCTTGTGGCAGTAATCACCTGTTTTGTGTCCCAATATCATTTTCATAAGATATAGAAACTGCATTTCTACCAGAGTAATGATTCTAAAATGTGAATCTGGTTCTGTTACTTCTCCACTGAAATATCTCTTTTAGAGTTTCATGGTCCTAAAACATAGCTTTCACATACTGGGGTGTAGGGTAAGGAGGTGTCAGGAAGTTGTCAAAATATTAATAATAGTTTAGCATCTAATTCTAGAGTAGAATTGATATAAAATCAGACAGAAAATGTCAAATCTGCTACCCTTTTACCTTACTTCTACCAGAGCCCCAAATCAGAATAGCATTTTCTAAGAATATTAAAAAGAATGTATATATGAAAAAGGATGTATGAATCACTTTGCCATACAGTAGAAATTAACACAACATTATGCACCAAATATACTTCAATAGAATAGAAATTCTAAAAAAGAATAGCCTGTCCTTTCCTCCTCAACTAACTAAGGAAAGATGAAGAATATGTTTTCCCATATCTGGTATACATACTTAAGGCTCTTCTTTCTTATCTTGACAAAAGGACAATGAGGAGTCTGGTGATAGCCTATGTTGGATATCAAACTCCTCAGAACAAAAAGCAATGTTAGCTGAATCAGCAGAATACCCCCAGCATCCTACTCTCCTGAGATTCTCTCCAGTTCCCAGTGGATGTTCCTTCCTTTCTGTTGATATGAGTAGTTGAAATGGTGTGGTAAGAAGAAAAATTTAATTGGCATGGAATAATATGGTAATGGTACACTTCAACATGCTTGTGAAAGCTTCTCTCTATCAGACTTCACCCTGACATAACATGGTCCAAGGAATAAAATATGATCTATTAGATATTCATACATCTGATCTATTAGATACTCATACATGAACAGTATGAAAAGGCAAAATGATAGGATACTGAAAGAGGAACTCCCCAGGTCGGTAGGTGCCCAATATGCTACTGGAGATCAGTGGAGAAATAACTCCAGAAAGAGTGAAGGGATGGAGCCGAAGCAAAAACAATACCCAGTTGTGGATGTGACTGGTGATAGAAGCAAGGTCCGATGCTGTAAAGAGAAATATTGCATAGGAACCTGGAATGTTAGCTCCATGAATCAAGGCAAATTGGAAGTGGTCAAACAGATGATGGCAAGAACTAAAATGGACAGGAATGGGTGAATTTAAATCAGATAACCATTATATCTACTACTGTGGGCAGGAATCCCTTAGAAGAGATGGAGTAGCCATCATGGTCAACAAAAGAGTCCGAAATGCAGCACTTGGATGCAATCTCAAAAATGACAGAATGATCTCTGTTCATTTCCAAGGCAAACCATTCAATATCACGGTAATCCAAGTCTATGGCCCAACCAGTAATGCTGAAGAAGCTGAAGTTGAATGGTTCTATGAAGACCTACAAGAGCTTTTAGAACTAACACCCAATAAAGATGCCCTTCTCATTATAGGGGACTGGAATGCAAAAGTAGGAAGTCAAGAAACATCTGGAGTAACAGGCAAATTTGGCCATGGAGTACGGAATGAAGCAGGGCAAAGGCTAATAGAGTTTAGCCAAGAGAATGCATTGGTCATAGCAAACACCCTCTTCCAACAACCCAAGAGAAGACTCTACACATGGACATCACCAGATGGTCAACACCGAATCAGATTGGTTGTATTCTTTGCAGCCAAAGATGGAGAAGCTCTATGCAGTCAGCAAAAACAAGACTGGGAGCAGACTGTGGCTCAGATCATGAACTGCTTATTGCCAAATTCAAACTTAAATTGAAGGAACTAGGGAAAGCCACTAGACCATTCAGGTATGACCTAAATCAAATCCCTGATGACTATACAGTGGAAGTGAGAAATAGATTTAAGGGACTAGATCTGATAGACAGAGTGCCTGAAGAACTATGGATGGAGGTTCGTGACATTGTACAGGAGTCAGGGATCAAGACCATCTCCATGGAAAAGAAATGCAAAAAAGCAAAATGTTTGTCTGAGAAGGCCTTACAAATAGCTGTGAAATGAAGAGAATCAAAAAGCAAAGGAGAAAAGGAAAGATATTCCCACTTGAATGCAGAGTTCCAAACAATAGCGAGGAGAGAAAAGAAAACCTTCCTCAGCGATCAATGCAAAGCAATAGAGGAAAGCAATAGAATGAGAAAGACTAGAGGTCTCCTCAAGAAAATTAGAGATACCAAGGGAACATTTCATGCAAAGATGGGTTCGATAAAGGACAGAAATGGTATAGACCTAACAGAAGCAGAAGATATTAAGAAGAGGTGGCAAGAATACACAGAAGAACTGTACAAAAAAGATCTTCATGACCCAGATAATCACAATGGTGTGATCACTCACCTAGAGCCAGACATCCTGGAATGTGAAGTCAGGTGGGCCTTAGAAAGCATCACTATGAACAAAGCTAGTGGAGGTGATGGAATTCCAGTTGAGCTATTTCAAATCCTAAAAGATGATGCTGTGAAGGTGCTGCACTCAATATGCCAGCAAAGTTGGAAAACTCAGCAGTGGCCACAGGACGGCAAAAAGTCCATTTTCATTCCAATCCCAAAAGAAAGGCAATGCCAAAGAATGCTCAAACTACTGCACAATTGCACTCATCTCACACATTAGAAAAGTAATGCTCAAAATTCTCTAAGCCAGGCTTCAGCAATACGTGAACTGTGAACTTCCAGATGTTCAAGCTGGTTTTAGAAAAGGCAGAGGAACCAGAGATCAAATTGCCAACATCCGCTGGATCATCGAAAAAGCAAGAGAGTTCCAGATAAACATCTATTTCTGCTTTATTGACTATGCCAAAGCCTTCAACTGTGAGGATCACAATAAACTGTGGAAAATTCTTAAAGAGATGGGAATACCAGACCACCTGAACTGCCTCCTGAGAAACCTGTATGCAGGTCAGGAAGCAACAGTTAGAACTGGACATGGAACAACAGACTGGTTCCAAATAGGAAAAGGAATACATCGAGGCTGTATATTGTCACCCTGCTTATTTAACTTATATGCAGAGTACATCATGAGAAACGCTGGGCTGAGAGAAGCACAAGCTGGAACCAAGATTGCCAGGAGAAATATCAATAACCTCAGATATGCAGATGACACCCCCCTTATGGCAGGAAGTGAAGAGGAACTAAAAAGCCTCTTGATGAAAGTGAAAGAGGAGAGTGAAAAAGTTGGCTTAAAGCTCAACATTCAGAAAACTAGAATCATGGCATCTGGTCCCATCACTTCATGGCAAATAGATGGGGAAATAGTGGAAAGAGTTAGAGACTATTTTTGGGGCTCCAAAATCACTGCAGATGGTGATTGCTGCCATGATATTAAAAGACGCTTACTCCTTGGAAGGAAAGTTATGACCAACCTAGATAGCATATTAAAAAGCAGAGACATTACATTGCCAACAAATGTCCGTCTAGTCAGGGCTATGGTTTTTCCAGTGGTCATGTATGGATGTGAGTGTTGGACTGTGAAGAAAGCTGAGCGCTGAGGAATTGATGCTTTTGAATGTGGTGTTGGAGAAGACTCTTGAGAGTCCCTTGGACTGCAAGGAGATCCAACTCGTTCATCCTAAAGAAAATCAGTCCTGGGTGTTCATTGGAAGGACTAATGCTGAAGCTGAAACTCCAATACTTTGGCCACTTCTTGCAAAGAGTTTACTCATTAGAAAAGACTCTGATGCTGGGAGGGGTTGCGGACAGGAGGAGAAGGGGACGACAGAGGATGGGATGGCTGGATCGCATCACCAACTGGATGGACATGAGTTTGAGTAAACTCCGGGAGTTGGTGATGGACAGGGAGACCTGGTGTGCTGCCATTCATGGGGTCGCAAAGAGTTGGACACGACTGAGTGATTGAACTGAACTGAACTGAATTAGATATTCTAAAGACTTCAAGCCAAATGCTGTATGTCTTAATTGCCCCAAGAGCTCAGAGGCCATGGAGCTATGGATTCTCAAACATTTTGCCATGAAACCCTTTTAAAAATAGAAGTTCAACATGTCAAGCAGATAAAGTGGAAGTTGTTCCTTTTGATGGTCTGTTGAGATTTGGAACCCCACTCACTCCTCTGTCTGATCCCTCATCACTTGTGCTTCATCCTCCACCACCTAGAGGCCCCTGCAGCTACTAGCTTAATCTTGGAGAGCATGATCTTAAACCCACTAGCCTATAAGACAAAACATGTAATCATTTAATATGGCTACTAAGACTTCCAAAGGCCCATTCCTAATTTTTTATTCCAGTCTTTCTTTGCACCACCTCCCAGCCACCAGTTTACCCCAGCTACCACTACTTCCCCCAGGCTCTCACTGCACACTCTCTACACCAGCCCATTGGGTATTCACCTGGTTACTTCAAGAGAATGGTCATTGCTCATGACCTTCTCACCTTCAGATTTCTGACCTTCTCCACTCTCTCCAATCTTCATCTATCCATCACATCTCATCTCATAGAGCTCAGCTAGAGGATCACCATCCCTAGGAAACATTTCCTGACCCCTCAGTGAGAAATGACCACTTCCTACATCTTTCCTATTGCACCCTATATACACTCCCAACAGAGGGTCTATAAAGTTACATTATGTTCATTATTGAAACTGAGCAGGACTCTGTGGTTCCTTCCCAGGACAGACCTCCCTCCACTGTGTCCCCTGCCTCTTGTTTGTAGAAAAGCTTTCACTTCCTAGGCCTTCCTGGAGTTCCAAAGAGCAAATTTAATCAGAGAAATGAGAAAATACAGAAACAAAGGAAAACAGTCAAGCAAGACAAAATAATAATAGTTTAGCCATAAAACAAAGTTCAGGGACCTTTATTTCCTTCTCAAGGCTATAGATAATATCCTGAGCCATGTCCTAGAGTTGTTTTGCAGATACTAACACCCACATCAGGTGGAAGAAGTTAACTGCATGTTGACAACGAGCATGCAGACCCTAGACTAGTTGGAACTGGAAGGTTGATGACTGAGATTCCCAAAACATCACCCTGATACCTCAGGAACAACCAACCAGAGAATTGTGCATTAGTTCATCACATGCCCTGTGATCCTTTCTCTCACACTCTCTTTAAAAATACTTCCCTGAATGCCACCAGGGAGTCTTTTGAGCATTAGCTGCCCATACTCCTTGCTTGAAGCCTTGGGGAAATAAATTCTGTGCTTTTCTTCACCATAGCTTGGTATCAGTAGATTGGTTTTGCTGCATGTTAAGTGAGGGGACCATAATTCAGTTCCATAACATCATTTATTTCTTTTAAATATGGTAAATTTTTAAAAAACAGAAAAGTACAGGCTTCTCTGGTAGCTCAGGCGGTAAAATACAGAAAAGTACAAAACAAAAAGTAACAAACATCTAAATTTCTTTCATCCACAATTTATCATTATAAAATTTTTGAGGTTTTGCTTTTCATCTTTTTACCTTCTGTCTTCTTTAAAAAATAAAATGTTTTGTATAAAACTACATTCTGTTCATAGTATATAATTCAGATAGTGCTGAAAATCAGGAAGATTTAAGTTTAGGAACACTCAAAAGTTTATTACTCAGAAGTAAACTTTACTATTATTATGTAATTATTGTTTAAATCATCATACAAAAGATATATACAGACAAAATGTAAAAGCCATGATTGCTGACATGGAAAGGAACCGTATTATAGATATTAATTTTGTGATTTTTTAACAAGAGAGAAAGAAACTATGAACACCTAAACCTACAGAAAAGCAGCAAAAGCAGGACACGGTGTTCCCGTTACCTTCTGCCTAGATTACTCAAATATTACATTCTACCACACTTGCTTTACCTGAAAAACTTAAGAGAAAATTCAAACATAATTTCTCTTTACCCACAAATTCTTCAGTATGCATTTCTTAAAAGCAATGACATTCTCTTATATAAACACAGTGCAACTATCAAACAAGAAATTTAAAATGGATGTAAGAGTATCATCTGATCTCCAGACTATATCCAGATGTCACCAACTGTCCCACTACTGCTCTTTTTCTGATTCACTATATATAAATCCAGGATTATTCACTACATTTAGTTGTTATGTCATTTTGCTCTCTTTTAATCTTTAACAGATCCTTTGTCCTTGTCTTTCATGATCATGACATTTTTAAGCTCACAAGTCATTTATCTTGCAAACTGCCATGCAGTAGTTTTGTATGCTAATGGGTACATGCAAGATAGTCCAAAACTTCACCTTCCTGGTTTCTTTCTTTTGATTCAGGAATGCTGGATTTGCCTGAGTTCTCTTATCTGTTGTGTTTGGTTTGGGGCGGGGGGTGTCATATTTTCTATCTCTTAGACCAGTGATTCTCAATCCCAGCTGCACATTGGTATCACCTAAGTAGCTTTCATGACCAGGGATTTCTCATCCATCCACAATTTTGTAGCCTGACAAGAGGGGGAGTCCTGGAATACCTTGGCTGCTGCTTCTCTAAGAGCCTACAACATTCACTATAATATAGCTCAGTCCATTTACTATTATCAGAAAGATCCTTATTCTTTGGATTTTTCCTCTATGTGTCCAGCTATAGAATCTTTGTTTCTCAAGAAATATCCAACCTAGCCCAGTCTCTCACTTCTATTTGTTTCTCCCCAACTACTCTCTATTATTCCCCAGGAAGAAGAATCAAAAGATACGCGCACTCACTTATTTTCTTCTCCCCAGCTTTGGGGATAGAGGTGAGAATCTATAATTCAGTACTTTGTTGATCTATGTGTATTATTCAGGACTTCAGTAAGTCTCTCTGCTCCACTCTAGAATCTTATTTCTTTTCTTGGGTGCCAATTCTTAGAGCTACTGCATTAGTTTCTGCTCTTTCCTTATTTGGCTATTTTTCAGTATTTTTTGTTGTTGTTGTTGTAGTTTATACTCTCTCATATTTAAGGTATTGAAGAACCCATTCTCTTAACATAATATAGCACTTATTTATTCATATGTCTGTTTTTCACTGGTGGACTATAAGTGCCAGAAGGTCAGGTATTTATTTGCATTGACTTAGGGTATAGCAAGGTGTCTGACACATACCAAGCATTCAATAAATGTTTTTGATTAAATTTTGAAAAAATATAATGAGAAAATATATGGGGGAGCACCAGAATGCTATTCATTTAATCAAAATTTAGACTCTTCATTCAAGGTGTCTACCATCTGTTTGACCATCAAGTATAGAGTACAAAATTTTATGTATTATGTGATTATTTCTGACATCATCTCAACGTTTTATGAATATCAGTAAAATCTTACTCTTTCCAACCTCTCCCCGACTGATCACTTCTCAGGCCAAAGGATAGAAAGTAGGACTCAAAGGCTCGCTAATGTACCAAGCATCCTTTTTTTCCCACTTTCCTGGTAACCACAAGCACATTTTTTTTTGTTCTTCCTAGAAATTTCCCTTAGAATTCATAGCACCATCACCACCTCCCAAAACAAATCAAAACACCTTCAGTAACTGACGTTTATGTAAAAACAGCCAGGCCCTTTTTTTTTGTAAAAATTTCTTTTCTGACAAGGTAAAAAAGCAGGTATTCTGCTCCCAGGCTGTACCATAGCATTACTCATTGTCATAGGATGTTCCAATGTGAATAAACAAAACTACTTGTTCTTTTCCAGTGTAGTTTTGTGAGGGGGAGAAGAGTTGGTCTTAAGGTTTCAATAAGGGCCATGTAGACAGTGTGAGCATACTCGTTCCGACATGAGCATCTCCCAATGCCTTGGCCATTGGTCCTTCTTGGACTGGCTCCCCAGGTCTGCAATCATCCGATGCCCTCCTACCATTTGGCCATTTGTTGAGTTTTTTTTTTTTTTTTTGTCTGTTTACTTTTATCCAGCTTTGAAACTCTTTGGTAGCTTTTAAAGACGTCACGTGCTTACATGCATTCAAAATCTTTTAATGAGGGAGTCTTTTTGAAATTTAATAAACGCATAAACACGAGGTCTCTAAGAAAGGAGAGATGAATGCCAAACAATGAAAGATAAGTATTTTATACTCTTTTAGAACTTATAAAGGGTCTAATCATCTAATTCTTGGTTATAGGAAATAGCTCCAAGGACAAGACAGTAGAGGTAGCCTATTAAACCTATTGGGTCAAAATAATTATGCACAGATGTCAATAGATTGACTGATTCAACTGATTAATTAATTTACATTTCAAGAAAATAATCTTTTATCTTGCTGGCAATAACACTGTTTAATAGGACTGAAAAGGTTTGGATGGAGTGAAATAAAATATAAAAAATAAGTTAGGATTTGTGTTAAGCTGAATGAAGGCCGGGCAAAGATATCAATATTCTAAACCCCTGAATCTATAAAAATGTTACCTTATACGTTAGAATGAATTCTGCAGGCGGGATTAAATTATAGACCATGAGATGAAATTATTCTGGACTATGTTGACATGCCTAATATCATCACAAGGTTCTTTTAGAGGGAGGCAAGAGGCTCAAAGTGAAATAAGGTAATGTGATTGAGCTGGTGGCTCAGATGATAAAGAATCTTCCTGCAATGCAGAGGACCCAAGTTTGATTCCTGGGTCAGGAAGATACCATGGAGAAGGGAATGGCAACCGGCTCCAGTATTCTTGCCTGGGAAATCCCATGGACAAAGGAGCCTGCTGGGCTACAGTCCATGGGGTTGCAAAGAGTTGGACACAACTGAGAGACTAATACTTTCACATGCACAGTGTGACTGAAGCAGAGATTGGAGGTTAGGAGCCATAAATCAAAGGATGGGCTTCCCAGGTGGCAGCAGTGTAAAGAATCCACCTGCCGATGAGAGACACAGGTTCAATCCCTGGGTCAAAAAGATCCTGTGGAGGCGGAAACGGCAACCCACTCCAGTAATTCTTGCCTGAAAAATTCCATGGACAAAAGGAGCCTGGCAGGCTGCATTCCATGGGGTCAGAAATAATAGGACATGACTGAGCAACTGAACACACACACACACACACACAAGTTAAAGAATGCCAGTGGCTTCCAGAAGCTGGAAAAAGAAAATAATGGATTCCCACCCAGAAGCTCCAGTAAGAATGAGCCCTGCTGACACCTTGACTGTAATCCAATGAGACTTCTGACCTCCAGAATTGTCACTGCCACTAAGTTTATGGTAATTACAGCAGCAATAGGAAATAATGTGGAATTTTAAATTCTTTCCCCAAGGGCCCATACAATTTCAAGAAATAAGCAGCAAAGATACGTGATAAAGTCAAAAGTGAAATACTTTCTCTGTTGCTTTCTTAAAATATGTGATGGAACATTTGCCTATCATCATACTGTAAGGTTTTGGTTTTATGTGACTTCAGTGCTTCATATTTCTGCTTAAAGTTCTGTGTTGATCACATGAGTGTAAAATTCTCCATAGCCCTCTGCAACATAAATTTTGTTTTTTTCCCAATAAAACCTCTGATGTAATTACTTCTTATTGGTTTTATAAGATAAAGCCCCCTGATTGTGAAAGCAAAGATGTTATTTGAAATGTTAGTCTCTGTGATCAAGATATTTGCTACATCAAGGAAAAGCTACCAGTTCCCAGAGAGTTTTCACACCTGAAAATTAAACCAATTTGTATTGCATATCTGTTTTATGCAAATTACAAAATCAATCACTTAAATAGAGGCTTCTTAACAAAAGATTTTCCAAAGGGATTAAAGATTCCCTACATAGGTCAGTTCCTCAAATATCCCTTAATACAAATGCATACACTGAACAGTCTAGGGTGAGACTGGTTATTTAACAAATGCCATGCTATAGAATATATCTTGAAATATTTGACTGACATGGGAAAATGCACTGGATAATAATATATTATAACAATTCAGTTTTTCTTATTTTTTAGTGCTTCTTGGATGCATTCACAGTTAAATATATGAGGTCTGGGGTTAGACTACTTAGATTAAATCCCAGCTCTGCCACTTGTGACCTAAAGTTAATTATTTAATTTCACTACTCCTTTAGGAACATGGGGGAAAGGGATAAGACCAACATGATTTGATTGTTTTAAAGGTTAAAAAAAGTTAAAGTGTGTAAAATACTTACTGACAGAATGACGACTTGTACCAGAAAGCCTTCAATTAGCAATTATTATTAAAGTCAGAAATGTAAAATAAATGTCCATCAATCTTATATATAGGTATGTAGCTACCATTATATAGTCAGCAAATATTTATTAGGGGCTACTATATCCTCCAGGGGTTTCCCAGTGGGTGCAGTGGTAAAGAATCCGCCTGATAAGGCAGGAGACACAGGAGACTCGGGTTTGATCCCAGGATCAGTAAGGTCTCCTGGAGGAGGAAATGGCAAACCACTCCAGTATTCTTGCCTGAAAAATCCCATGGACAGAGGAGCCTGGTGGACTACAGTCCAATGGGTTGCAAAGAATTTGGACATGACTGAGCTACTGAGCACAGCACAGCAATAGAGTAAGAGACAGTATTATAAGTTTATATATTTAATATTCGGGATAGCAATAGTAGATAACCAAGCAAAAGTTTTGCAGAACTTGCAGCAGTTCTCTTGAGGGCAGCATTTTTTAGCAGTCGAAGGGAAGATATTTCTTTCTTTTATAACATATATATATATATATATTTAGCATTCAGAGAAAAGTTAGCCCCCAAATCAACTTTACAATCACATTTACTTGTAGAGGATACAGAATGTTCAACAAGAATATCAAGTTCAAATGCAAGCATTTGCTCAACATCATCAACCTCCCAGAAAAGATCTTGACCATTATAGTGAGTAGTTACTTGTAACTGAGTTGCAAGGAAAAGTCTGGATTGAAGAAAAGTTTGCAATTGTTAATTTTCTTTATATCAACCTAAATTTGATTGTATGACCCAAGCTGGGTTTCGGTATCGGTCGTTTGAAGCATTTTGTCCCATCTCAGTCTTCTTAGTCTTTCAAGGTCTTATACTCAGAGCCCTCCATACTTCGCTCCATACTATTTGCCAGTAAATAAATGCTCACAGTCCAACCAGGCCAGTGCATTGATATCCTCAGGCTCTATTGCTTCCTTGCCATGCTTGGGTACAGAAACTTCTGTGAACCCTTGGTCCTGGCAATCTATGTAGATTCAACCATTCTTTTCCGAGATTTTACACTTTCCCTCCAGTAGCAATCAGGATTCTTTCACATAAAAGAATCAGAAAAGGATTTTGACTGAGACTTTTGTCTCCTAATGTGAACTGTCCCCTCTTCCATTTAGCATTAGAGCACTCTCAGCTGATAGCTAATTGATTGCTAAGAAAACATTAGTAGACTACATTTTAAGAAGCGATTTCTACTAGGAATATTTCAATAAGCTTCTCTTACAAGTTTAAATCTTCAAGACCCAAAGGAGTAAATCTCTAATGATGGGAATGACAGGTCAAAAGGTAAAGTCTTTGGGGACCCAGTTCAGCCTCATAAGCCCTCCAAACTATCATGTGTATGTGCTCTTTTATGGAAATCCTTTCATTCATCTCACATGGGAATGAAGGAGACAAATTAAGAGAAATGCAAAGCTAAATATTAGTTACATAAGATGTTCCTTGATATTCTTCTTGAAAGCTATTGCTCAAATAATTTTACTTCCCTGTAAGTAGGGGAAAAGGTGAAACGATTAGCATATAATTTTTATTACTTCATATAATTCTAACTGCAACAGTTTAAATTATAAACGAAGTCTGAACATTCTCAAAAAATATTCAAATTATAATAGAATGCGTCTACATATTTCTATCTGCATGTAATAGAACATAATAATAACATCAATATAATCAACTAATTCTATTTAATGTGAGTATATTATATTATTTTCCAATACAGTGATTGGAAGATTAAATTTAATTATGGTCCTTTTACTGAAAAAATTATAGTATCTTATAAAACTAGGGCCAAAATTAGATATATACTTCTGCTAGAATGCATTACATTTTGAAAAATGATATATTCATATCATTTTAAATTCCATCTAATAAATGAATCTGTCTGTATATATTTTATATATATGTGTGTGTGTGTGTGTATATATATATATATATATATATATATATATCCTCTATAAGATGTAAAGGACTATACAAAAATACACTGGAGTATCTTTATTGCAGTTGAGATTTTATCATAATCTTACTTTATGAGGTTAATAAAAGCATACAAATTCACAAAATAAAATCTTGAAAAAACTTTAATCTTACTGTAAATTTTGGGTTTCCATGATGGCTTAGTGGTAAGGAATCCACCTGCCAATGCAGTTTGATGCGGGTTGGGAAGATTTCCTGGAGAAGGAAATGGCAACCCATTCCAGTATCCTTGTTTGGGAAATCCCATACAAGTCTGTAGTCTGTGAAGTTGCATGACTCAGACATGACTTAGCGACTAAACAACAACAACTGCAAATTTGGAGTTTTACTCTATGAGTTCAAGGGCCTGAGCCTATTTATAAAATATAATTTGACCTACTCATTTACAGTGTCATAAACCCACCTCTCCAACATGAGTCATTCATATCAGTAATCCTCCATCTTGTGTAATTAGACTTTGTTGTTCTCATGCTCATCCTCATATTCTACCCCCACAGGACTTCTTTTACTGAGTTGTATTTAGAGTGATATCTTTAGGTGCTACTTTGGACCTAGGGACTCTACCCTTTCTTTTGATCTATAGTGAAAAGGGGGCATTACTGTTTATTCGGGCTTATGCACACTTCTGATTATGGGTCTCTTTAGAAACACACTCATTTAAAAAGAAATAGTCTGCTGCTGTGTCCACTTCTGCAACTAGAACCAACGTTCTTAGGCTAAACTCTTGCTAGGTTAGGCACACTGTGCCATGGGAGACTCCTAGGCAGGAGGCTATCCAAACTGTAATAACCATCAAACTGGGATTCTTTCAGTGTTCATTTGATCTTCAATTCGAGAAAAGAGGGCACAGTGAGAGAAAAGAATGAAGAAGAAAGAGTGTCTTCTTAGTACTTAACCTCTCCAGAATTTTCCTAAACAATTCAGTTTTGGTGACAAGTTCTCCACTATAAAATAAAAATAAAAGCTTTTTGGTTAATAGATCTGTCTTCCTCAGAGGCAGTATTGATTATCTACTGTCATTAATTTGTCATTCATTTGGGCTTCCCAGGTGGTGCTAGTGGTAAAGAATCTGCCTGCCAAAGCAGGAGACATAAAAGATGTAGGTCTGATCTCTGGGTCAGGAAGATCCCCTGGAGAAGAAAATGTCAACCCACTCCAGTATTCTTGCCTGAAGAATTCCAGGGACAGAGGAGCCTGGCAAGCTATAGTCCATGGGGTTGCAAAGGATTGGATACGACTGAGCACATATCTCTACCATCATCCAAGCACACTTCTTGGGATCTGACCTTCAGCTCTAAGAGGCTCATCATGGTGTTTTCACATTTATATTCTCCTGTACCAGACCAGTTTCAGTAAATAAAGTTCTGTTCATTTCATAAGTTTTTCATCAGAGATTTTTCCATACTTGTAGCCCCTCTGCAAGTTGCCCAGGGACATTTTTGATAATGTCCATTCAGATAAGTACCTCCTCTACCATTTCTATTGATTTCTGTGTGCTGTGTTTATGGAGAAAACAGACCCAATCCTTCTCATGCCACACACATGTATATGAAGCATACATAGTAATTCAAAAATATCAATTTAACTTACAAAATACATAATTTATTGCTTAGCATCTCTCTTTCAGGCCTTTGATTTGGGAGACACAAAATAAACATAAAACTTGGTTACTGCCTTCAATATACAGTCCATCATATGTGCTCTTCCAAAAGTAAATTATACTGGGAAGATTTATTCTTCAAAAGTAACAGTGGACATGCCTTAAATTCACCCTGTTTTAGAATATGTTTACAACTTTTGTGTCTCAGAGGAACTATGAGTTTTATCCCTAGCTATACATAGGAGACAGAGAAGATTAGTGGCAATGAAATGCCTTGCATAGATGAAAAAAGACAATTTTTATGAGTCCCTTTTCAATATATTACATGACGAGAAAAAAAACTAAAATAAAACAAAAACATCTGAAATAGCACAAAGTCCTTGGCTTATTAGCTTTTTAGAAGCTTGTGTTTGTAGATACTATGGTGTTCTGTTTGGAATACAGCCCCAAATCATCACATTCCATTATAATTAACAGGGCTGCATGTGACTTTTCTACTGATGGGTTGATTCTGAGATGGAAATTTTGGAGGAATCACATCAAATGCTGGAGAATGCACACACATTTGGTATAAAAGAATTGTAATTAAACTTCAGTCATCCTCTCCTACAGAGAACATTGAATTAGAGTCAAAATTGGTTTCTATTATGTTTAAGTATATCAGAGGCACTGGGGGATGATCATTAAGACACTAGAGCAAAGTAAAATCTGTAGGCAAATGTTCTATTTATTAAGAAGTGTGGGTGAATTCAAAGCTGTCCCTAGGGTGGGTGCTGAGGGCAGCCTCCTGGAGGGATGCAAATGCAGCCATCAGTGATTCTCACCAACATAACACTGACACCACACTAGGGGCTCTGGGTCATTTAAGTCCACAAAGTGTACAGCTCTCTATAGAAGAGCCTTTAGGGAATCAAGAAAAAAAAAAAAAAAGAATCTTTGGATTTGAACTTAGGCTTTCTCTGCCTTTCTTCCTTCTTCCCACTTAGATTCAAATTAGGTTATCAAAGTCATCTATATCCTCACAAAAGAAATCCTTTCTGAAGCAGGGTTTCTTGGGGGAAAGGAGGCAAGATATCTCCTTCATATTGGATTGGGAAGAATAAGTCAATCTTACTGTCACTATGATTCACTCTTGTCAAACACCATCATAAAGCAAAAGCATGAATGTGACTCTTCCCCCGATCAGATATAATTTCTGCTCTGTCCTTTTGTGACTTCTAGTCTTCTCTAAGGCTCACAATATCTACTGCAGCATGATATACTTTGTATATAATGATTATACTAGCATAGGGCTACAATCAATCAACCAGTAAGTAAACAAGCAGATGAGTACATAAATAAGCAAACAAATAAAGCAGCCTAGGGGTATGGTAAAGAATTGACATTGTCCCCAGTACCAATAATAAAATAGTAGTCTTTGTCTTTATCCCCCTTGCTCCACAAACAAAATCAATGGACCCTGATTCTAATTTAAGTAATCCCTAGATTTTCTCAGATATGCTCCTGAAAAGTCCTCTCAATTTTACAGTCACTATTAACTTTTTTCTTTTATCCCACAGACAACTTTTAACATATTGCAAAAAAAAAAAAAAAAAAGCCACTGTGCAATAAGATCATGAACAGTAATGCTCTTTGTCCTTAAGGAGTGTATAGTATGTGTTAGTTGCTCAGTCGTGACCAACTTTTTGTGATACCATGGGCTGTAGTCCACTAGGCTCCTCTGTCCATGGGATTCTCCAGGCAAGAATACCTGAGTGGGTTGCCATCCCCTTCTCCAGGGGGTCTGCCAACCCAGGGATTGAACCGGGGTCTCCTGCATTGCAGGCAGATTCTTTACAGGGCCACCAAGGAAGACCCTGTATATAGTATGGTAGAGGACAAATATACAGGTAATAATAACAGTGTGATCAGAGATATAAAAGAGATTTGTAGGAAGCAATGGAGCACAGAAGAGAGACTCCTAGCCCAGATGGGCAAGGGCAGAGGTAACAGGAAAGGAAAATGATAGGGCCCACGTGGGGTCTCATTTTTAAGATGGCTCATTATGTTGACCTCGCAAACAAAGAATAAAATCACAGTGATCCTTGAGACTGACCAAACCTCCCAAATGACATTCTGTTTTCTCACTGGTGCCTACCTTCTCAAAGCTACCAGACCACCAGATTCGAGACCTCCAGGTTCTTGACCACAGGAATCAACTACAGGCTAAAAATTAACCATCCCTTCAGAGAATTTTTCATTAGTGCAGTATAAGAAAGACCCCGTCAGAAAGGGAGGATGCTGGTTCTCCTTAAGGGCCAGTCACCCTCTCTTTTCCCTCTAATAAATTTCCATTTTCTTGTCTGATTGCCCAGCTTGCTCTCTTTTACTCTGCAATTGCCTCACAAAAAAGATGCTAACTGGTGCCAGCCAGTCAAATGAAAAAAGTTCATTTCAGTTCACTTCAGTTGCTCAGTCATGTCTGACTCTTTGTGACCCATGGACTGCAGCATGCCAGGCCTCCCTATCCATCACCAACTCTGGAGTTTACTCAAACTCATGTCCTTGAGTCAGTGATGCCATCCAGCCATCTAATCCTCTGTTGTCCCCTTCTCCTCTTGCCTTCAATCTTTCCCAGCGTCAGGGTCTTTTCCAATGAGTCAGTTCTTCACATCAAGTGGCCAAAGTATTGGAGTTTCAGCTTCAACATCAGTCCTTCCAATGAACATTCAGGACTGATTGCCTTTAGGATAGACTGGTTGGATCTCCTTGCAGTCCAAGGGACTCTCAAGAGTCTTCTACAACACCACAGTTCAAAAGCATCAATTCTTCAGGGCTCAGTTTTCTTTATAGTCCAGCTCTCAGATCCATACATGACTACTGGAAAAACCATAGCTTTGACTACACGGACTTTTGTTGACAGAGTAATGTCTCTGCCTTTTAATATGCCATCTAGGTTGGTCATAACTTTTCTTCCAAGGAGCAAGCATCTTTTAATTTCATGGCTGCAGTCACCATCTGCAGTGATTTTGGAGCCCCCCAAAATAAAAGTCTGTCACTGTTTCCACTGTTTCCCCATCTATTTGCCATGAAGTGATGGGACCAGATGCCATGATCTTTGTTTTCTGAATGTTGAGCTTTAAGCCAACCTTTTCACTCTCCTCTTTCACTTTCATCAAGAGGCTCTTTAATTTTTCACTTTCTGCCATAAGTATGGTGTCATTTGCATATCTGAGGTTATTGATATTTTCCCCAGCAATCTTGATTCCAGCTTGTGCTTCCTCCAGCCCAGCATTTCTCATGATGTACTCTGCATAGAAGTTAAATAAGCAGGGTGACAATACACAGCCTTAACCTACTCCTTTCCCGATTTGGAACCAGTCTGTTGTTCCATGTTGAAATGAGAGAAAAGGTGTCAAAGAGGAACATACAGTTACATTGAACATTCAAGTTGGTAACTAAGTTGAATTTTGGGGATCCTAGTTCCTCTAACCATCAGAGTTGGATAATATTCAGCCAGCATATACTAATATGTCTAAACCTATGCATGAGTATGTTTGTGTATGTGTACTATCCATTTTGACTGATATGTTCTTGAGCTCCTCAGCTCATCTCATTATGCTGGTAAGATGATCAATTAATACAGTGTATGTGAACATACAGAGTAATCTACAAAATAAAAATTTAAATATTTGAAATCTATCAGGATAACTTTGTTGGTTAACTCATGTGTTGATTGAGAAGAATGCTAAAGGTAAAAAGTGGAATAACAAAGAAGGAAATTAACTTTGGTTTCATTTCTACAAAGCACAGCTTGAATCTAGGTATTTAGATATCTATATTCCCATTCAATGGGCTTCCCTGGTGCTTTAGTGATAAAGACCTGCCTGCCAATGTAGGAAAGGTAGGTTTGATCTCTGGGTCGGGAAGATCTCCTGGAAAATGAAATGGCAACCCACTCCAGTATTCTTGTCTGGGAAGTTCCATGAACAGAGGAACCAGGTGGGCTACAGTCCATGGAATTGCAAAGGGTCAGACATGACTTAGCAACTAAACAACAACAACAACAAATTCTTATTTAATAATTAAAAAAAAAGTTGGAAAATGCTGTCACTATTTTGCAAATGACAAAACTGAGATGGGACAATTTAAGTATTTTTCCCATGGTATAACAGTGAGTGAAAAAATGGAATTTTGAATGCAACTCTATGTTCAAGTTCTCTTTCTCTATCTCTATGCAGCAAAGGCCAAATGTTATGAGAATACTTTGTCCTCTATTGATAATCACGCCAGAACTTGTTCTGGTTCCAAAACAATGAACAGGCCTGAGCACAGGAGCTGGGCTCTGTAAGAATCAGGGGATGGTACTATGCCTCTTCTTGGTGTGCTTTCCTTGTTTAAGATATGTTTATGGCTATAATGCAGGGAATTCCCTGGTCATCCAGTGGTTAAAATTTCACCTCCTAGTGGAGGGGATTGCACGTTCAATCCCTGATCAGAGAGCTAAGATCTCATATGCCTTGTGGTCAAAAAGTCAAAAACATAATAGAGAAGCACTGTGGTAACAAATTCAATAAAATCTTTAAAATAATCCACATTAAAAAATGTTTAAAAAGTAATAGTGCAAATATTTCTAGTCTACAGCTATGCAATGACTCTTGAATGTGGCAGTGTAAACAGATTCTGTTAGGTGAGGAATACAAATCTATAAGTCGAAGCTTTCTTTGTAAGAGCTGTAATATCCCACTGGTTCCCTCATTAACTGATAAGTCAAATAAAATCTTTGCCAAGTGTAAAAAAAGTTTATGGCTAAGGTTACATTCTTCTCTCCACACCCAAAAGCCATGTTGTTAGGCTCATAGAAAATTATACGAGACTGATGTTCAAGATCACTTTCACCATCAACACTATACACAGTGAGATTACTATGTGTTTGGCATTAAAAGGAGACCACTTAGGAAAGTGGGAAGAGTAGAGAGAACTTCAAAGAGGAGCTGGCATTTGAAAAGAACCTCAGGGAATGAGTAAGATACCAGGCTAAGAGAAAAAATAAATGCTAAAGCCCAGAGGTGAAGATACCTAAATTATGCCTGGGAAATAATAAGCTCAAATTAGTTCCAGATAGGTCATGGGAAAGAGAATAGAGACATCAGTCTATCTCTCAGGTGTGTCTATGCTGCCTCTTCCCTCCACTCCCACTGCTACTGACTTTATTAAATGTCTGAACTCTCAATTGAAGTGTAACAACAGCTTGTCACTATTCTCTCAGCTTCCCATTTCTCATCTGTACCCAAATAATCTTTTTATAATATATGACTGTTCAGTTTGCCCTCCCACTTACAAATATTTCAATCTTTCAAAACCTTTTCAACTCTTTGAAGGAAAAAAAAATTAACCTTAAATCCAGACACCCAATAATCAAACATTCACAATATCCAGTATCCAATACAAAATTACTAGACATGTGAAGAAGCCAGATAATGATCCAAAATGAGGAGAAAAAGGAATCAATAGATAAAGACCTAGAAATTACAAATGATGGAATTAACAAGTGGATGACTTTAAAGGCAATTAATATAAATATTGCCAAAAATGAAAAGGAAAGCAGACATAATTGTGAGAGAAACAGGTTATAAAAGAAAAACAAAAGCTGAAAATACATTATTTCAAATGAAAAATTTACTGGACTGGTATCACAGGCAAGTGGATTGGTTAGGCAACACAAAAGCAAATATCAGTTAATTTGATGTTAGGGTATTAACTGTTGCTGCTGCTAAGTCACTTCGGTTGTGTCCGACTCTGTGTGACCCCATCCCTGCGATTCTCCAGGCAAGAACACTGGAGAGGGTTGCCATTTCCTTCTCCAATGCATAAAAGTGAAAAGTGAAAGTGAAGTCGCTCAGTCATGTCTGACTCTTCGCGACCCCATGGACTGCAGCCTACCAGACTCCTCTGTCCATGGGATTTTCCAGGCAAGAGTACTGGAGTGGGGTGCTATTGCCTTCTCCAGTTAGGGTAATAAGATTACTCAAATTAAAGTCGAAGTTGAAGAGGAAAAAAGGGCTACAACTTAAACAGAGCCTCAGTAGTCTGTGGGACAATATCAGATAATCTAACACACATGCAATAAAGAGGACAAGGCAGAAAAAAGTGTTTAAATAAATAATTGTTTAAACATTTCCATATTTAATGAAAAATGCCAAATTAAGATTAAAGAAGTTCAGCGAAGCACAAACAGGATGAAAGAAAGTGAAAGTGTTAGTCACTCAGTTTTGCCCAACTCTTTGAGACTCCTTAGACTGTAGTCCACCAGGCTCCTCTGTCCATGGAATTCTCTAGGCAAGAATACTGAAGTGGGTTGCCATTCCCTTCTCCAGGGGATCTTCCAACCCAGGGATTGAACACAGGTCTCCTATATTGCAGGCAGATTCTTTACCATTTGAGCCACCAGGGAAGCCCAGAAAAATCATACTGACACATTATAATCAAGTTATTCAAATTTATTTCCTCTCTCTCTCCTATGTATTTCTGGTAGGGCACATTCAGATCCTGATACAAAGTGTGTTCTGCAGTATATATCGTCACAGTGATAAATGTTTAGTACTAGTATTATCTGAAGTAATTCCTTACCAGCATGGGTAGAAGTAACAATGCTTCAAAATGACAGTAAGCACATAAACGAATCCAAGTAAACCCAGACTAAATGCATCCCCGATTCAACTTTTTAATTGACTCTACAATGCATTTGGCTACCCCAGTGCTACCCAGACACCAGAATGACCTGATAGAGGAAAGGTCAGTGTGGAAAGAAATAGTGGCCTTAAGTAAATACAGTTAAACTATTTTTCTAAACTTTACAGAAATGTATTACTAGGACTCCAGAAGCCTAAACAGGCCTGAGAAATGAGAGGCCAGGCTAGTTGGATTTTCTCAGGCTCATGTTACCCTGTCTCAGTGGTGGAGGAGCTAGCGGCGGGGCGGGGCGGGGGGGGGGGGGGGGGGGAGGTGGGGGGCGGGTGTCAGGGGTAAAGTAGACAGGGAAAGCACAAAAAACAGACAGTAAATTAATGATAAGGTCATGTCAACAGAGAAGTAATCACAAGACAAGCAGCCCTTTTATGTAAATATTAAGTCAGATTTATTTCTTATCATTTGGGAAAGGATAAGTTTTATTCTAGAAATGGCTGTATTACTCTGAATCAGCAAAATTAAGTTTTCCATCATCTGTGAAACTGCTTGCTTAAATGTTACTCTAAATTTTAATGAAATTTTAAAGTTATGTCCTTGCTCAAAAAATAAAAAGGTAAATATCATGAGACTGGACTCAAAAAACTAAAGAAACATTCATTCTTTTGAAGCACATTTTAAAAAACAGAAAAAGAGGAAGAGTCTTTCCAGATAGTAAAAGCAAGGCTATCAGAAGAAATAGAGAATATTTGTATTAATTTAAAAAGTTCTTTGACTCTCTTTACTATGCATTCCACTAAGTTGTATTATTGAAGGAAATACAATTATACATTAAGAGAAAGGACAATATTATTTACCCAGAGTTTGACTTCCGGTATTTAAAAAAATAATGAATTTAGTATTTTAAAAAATGACACATATCGGCTGAAGCCAGAAAACAACATGTTAGTCACCACGTCACACTTTAAAGGTCTCTAAAACTGCCTTCTTGTGTCACTACTCACATAGTAATTTTTTTTTATGATAACATACAATTTTATTTATTTCAACTTTCAACTATCAGAAAAAGCTATTAACATTTTAGCCATAAGGTTTTCAAATAAAATAAGCTCAGAGTGTCTGATTCACTTGAACTTCAAAAGTCATCACTTGGCCAACACTTTAAACTAATTATACAAATAAAGATAAAAACTTAAATAAAGAATGACTTAATGTCAATATCACACTAAATAATAGCATATACTGTTAGCTATTTTTGATGAACCTAAGAAAAACATTCTGAAAATTAAAAAAAAAAAGTATTGCAGAGGCAACCAGCATTATAATTATGACCATTTGCTTTGAGGTAGGTATTTTCTAAATTTTCATACTCATATTAAAATTGATAAACAAAGACTGTTTTCCTTACTTATGCCATAACTTAATACCATAGAACTGAATTATAGATAAAAACTACTTATATAAGGCTTCTGTTATCATAGCTGTCATTATGTCACTAAATAAACACACTTGGGTAGCATCCAAGACTGACCCAGCCAGGGTTAATGACTCTGTAAACCAAACTTTTCATTATGAAAGCAAAATGTACATGCAGTCTCTAACTTGTCACTGAGATGTATTCTAAAACATCTTTTTGCAGGTGGCTATGCATTTTGTCAGACTCACTGGCTTTCAAGGAAATATATTGTCAACTCAATGAGAGAACTAAATTTAACCCATAATATGCCAGAATTATAGACCAAACTATAGGAAGTATGTATAATAAGAATTCTTTGGAAACTACAGTTACTGGTTTTTCAAGAAATGCCAAGAATGCATCTCATGTTTGTTGCAACAGGAAGCTTTTATTTGAGCCCATCCTTGCTTATCTGACAGTTGGAAAAGAGACTCCATCAGCTTCAAGTTGATGCAGGAATTATGGGAGCTGGAGTCCATAAAGAAAAGTTGGAAGGGATGATTGCTAAGAATGGAGGCCCACTGATGATGGTATCTTGTAAACACTTCAACTTTTCATTTACCACAAATATTTTCTGTTTATTTTTACCAGCCACAATACTGGGTTAGGCTGTAAGATTTCTGATAACATTACCTTTGGAGTCTATTCCAATTTGTTCCCTCTCAGGGACTCTTAGAAAAAGAGCATCACAGTTTTGCATCTTTTCTCCTGTTGACTGTTCCTAAAATGAGCTCAAAATGACTTTCCAAGGTGTTTCATTCTTTGAACTTTGTGTGCTTAAATCAATTTTTATCACAACTTGCAACATGAAAACAAACACAATGTCCTATTATAAGTCACTCAGATTTTCCCTTTTCGTGTAGACTCAGTTATTTTCATACCTGGTGTTACAGGCAAGCTTGTGAAACAAGCATCTTTTTAAAGAATAAATTATAGTGAATTTAAGGTTAGTCCTCTAATAAATGTCTATTTTTGCATTCTGATGTATTTTTGTAAAGTGAGGGAAGGAGTAAACAGGATTACATACATAAAGTTAGAAACTGAAAAGTGCCTACAATGTAACTTACCTATGAAAACATGAGTCACAGGCCCTGAGTGACAATGCGTGGAAAATGTTAGGAAAGACCTCTGTAGAGAATATGAAAGGAAAGAAAAGGAAAGTGAAGTTGCTCAGTCCAGTCGGACTCTTTGCGATCCCATGGACTGTAGCCTACCAGAGTCCTCCATCCATGGGATTTTCCAGGCAAGAATACTGGAGTGTATATGAAATTGTTACCAAACCAATCAGATCCACATACCTGCTCACAGTAAAGCCAATCTACTGACACCGGGTTGTGTTGAAGGAAAGTGCAGGTTGCGGTGATGGAAGTGTACCAAAGAGTCCAGGAGAGCTAGTGCTGAAAAAAATCTGAACTCACAAATGGATTTCAGGAAAACATTTTTACAGGCCAGGTGAAGGAGGGAGGTTGCAGGATATGTGATCAGTTCCTGGCACAAGCCTCTGATTGGTTGATGGTGAGGTATCAGGGCAGTGTCACAGGGGTTAATATTATCAATGCTTAGGTTCCAGGATGCCTGAGGCTATGTGCCCTTGGTCATCAAGTAATTAACATCTTCCATTTGGTGGAGGGTTTTCACATCTGTAAAACAACTCTGGAAATGTGCATCAGATATTCTTCTGTAGGTACTTCAAAGAGGACCTAAAGCAGAGGATATGGAGGAGGGGTCAATCCCTGAAAGGCCCCATTGGGTCCTGCTTGGTTACAGAATCTTTATAGACAGAAAGAGTCTAATAGAAATACCAAGTCCCTTGCTTTCTTGGGCGTTTGAACTTAAGATTGAATCTGAAGGAATGCACTAATTGGCAAGTGTCCAGGCTCTGCACTGGAGTAGGGATGGAGAGGAAATGGAAAAGCAAATCTTATTATTTCACCACTTTACTCTGAAATCCTGCTTCCTTGAAGTTTATCTCAGATCATATCAGAAGCAAGAAGAGAAGCTGGATCCACTTATTTCCCAACAGTAGTTAAGAGAGAGGTTGGTTCATCATAATTGGATAAAAAAAAATGAAAAACATGTTTATTTTATTATTGAAGTAACAGACACATCAAAAACTTGACCAGTAGCTTAAATTTTCCACAGTACATTAGTAGTAAAATTCAGGTTCAGGTCCTTGGGCTAAATACACGAATTCAAAAGTTCTCTTTGATTATTTTTTTTATGAATTCACATGTTTAATGTATTCAAATTTCTATAAGCAGCTGGTACTCACACCTACAAATGTATAACAATAACTGTTTCCTCTCAAGTTCAAATGCAATTCTAGTTAGGCAGAGAAAGTTTCAGAGTCTGGAGATAAGCCAAAGCAAAAGAATTAAGCATAGTTAAGCAGATTTGCAAACATAGAAAGCAGCTGAATTTCTTCTTAGGGATTCATAATTATAAAGAGATCATTAGAAGAAGATTTAAAACGGTATTGCTGCCTTGCCTTTGATGCTGCAAAACCGTATATCTTTGATGCTTATGCTGCCCCTTATGTTCAGTTTCTACAATTAGTTTTAAGCACCATTACAAACTAAGGGAAGCTGTTTATTCAACTGTTCACTCTTCCTGAATACTGAGCACGGTGCACACTTCTTTCTTAACAAAGTAATTATTTAAGAGAGAGATTACTTTTGGGGTCACCTACCAAACAAATAAAAAACTCTTTGAAGAGAATTAATTCACTCAATATGCACTGAGCGCTTCTCAATACCCTGCATGGTCCTGAAACATTATATGAAATAGCGCTAAAACCACTACTAACCATAAGCCCTGTCCCCTCACAGAGCTTAGCATCCACTGAAGATGTAAAAAATTAATGAGGAAAAAGACAAATATTAAAAAAAAAAAAAAAAAAACTAAGCAAAAGAAGGAAACAGGAAGAAAATACTATATGAAGGAACAATCCACTTATACAGGGTATAGAGCAGCAGCCTAAAAGACATTTAACCTGAGACTTAAGGAAGATAAAGGATCAACCAAGTGAAGCCTCAGAGGAAAGCAATTCTATTAAAAAAAAAACAAAAACCTAATGAGCATGTGAAAAAGATTTTAAGCAGGAAAAGTCTGGTGTCGACTTAGAAAAACAAACAAACAAAAAAGAACCACAATGTGAGAGTTGCAAGTACTGTTTTCTTTGGGGCAAAATGAGGACTGCAGCCCAGGAGACAGCACCTCAGACAGCTCTGAAAAATAGCTCCAAAGAGGCGGAGGGGAAAGTTCAGTATATATGCGATTTTTGGTGAAGGGAGAATACATGCAATCAAGCACATATTTTTCCAGAAGGTTTCTACTAATCTCATGAAGCTTTTGCTAGTCATGAGGAACAGTCATCACCATGAAGGATTTTAGTGCTTTTCTAGATATGAGGAGATTATAAGGATTGGGCTCATAGAATTGGCTCTGAAAATATATATCTGCAGACCTGTCTTGACAGTTTTTCCTGCAAGCACAGAATTCCTTACTTCTCTCTACCCTGAACTCTTTTCAAAGGGTGCTGAAAATCAGCAGCTGCAGTAGTCCATGATTTAATCCTCATATAGGCAGATGGCAAATGCCCATGGAAAGTGCCAATTTGTAGTTGACACTTGGATGAATGAAAACAGAAATAAGGCCACAGTGGCTCCACTTGGTGATCTAGGAGTGAGAGGCACTGCAGGAGATGAGCAGGGGCTGGAGCATGGAAGGTCTTCAAGTAGACACATGGACTCAGAATTTTATTCTAAGCTGCATGGGGAATTCACAAAAGGTTTTAAAGCAGAGTTGAGATTTTTATCTAATATCATAAAAGATCATTCTGGCTGTTAAGTAGAGAAGGTATTAGGGCTTGGATAGAAGACAGGGAGGCAAAAAATTGGTCCTAGAGCAAAAATTGGTAAAACAAAAACCAGAATGAACTTTAAGTTTGATCTTTCTATTAAAAATGGCAAAAGATTAATTTTACTGATATGCAACTGAATAGCTATTTAAATTTAAAAAACAATGAGTTAAATCAGAAAGTTGAAGAAAATGTTTATGCAAAATACAGCATACATAAATGAGGGTGGTGATCTAGCTCTATAAGCATATAGAAGCTATAAGCTTTTGATATCTCATACCCCATGTACATTTCCAACTTACACACACACACACACACACACACAATTTAAAATAGGGGAATACATGTAAATCCATGGCTGATTCATTTCAATGTATGACAAAAACCACTACAATATTGTAAAGTAATTAGCCTCCAACTAATAAAAATAAATGGGGAAAAAAAAGAAAAAGAAACTATGTTAAAACATGAGCTAACTGTACTATTAGAAACTATACATTAAAGCAGCATGCAATAAAAATTAATTTTCATAAAAAAAAAATAAAATAGCACACAATGTATGTCTGAGGATATCTCTTTAGAATGATATTTCCAAAAATTAGAGAACAGAAACTATACTGGTGACAGAGACATGGTTTCAGGTAACATTGGACATGACATTTGATAACAGGACATAGTAAAAAATATATATATATATTAATTCAGATAGAAAGAACATCATGTCCTGTTCTTTCAAACATTTCTTTCAAATGCTGTCAAAGAAGTCTCAATTTATACTAAGATTTATTTAATATCTCTCTGACATGATCTAATCTCTATTTTTTCTATAATAAAAATCAAGCTCCCATACTTAAGCAGACATTGATGCTGGACTAAAATTTAATGATTTTTGTTTGCTTCTGTTGGATTTATTGTTACACTAAGGTAGCTATGAAAAGACATATTTCTTTCATATTTTGGTAATAGGATAAAGAGTCTTCCTGGTGGTTCACTGGTAAAGAATTTGCCTGCTAATGCAGGAGACAAGATTGTGTTCACTCCCTGGGTGAGGAAGATCCCCTGGAGAAGAAAATGGCAACCCACTCCAGTATTCTTGTCTGGGAAATCCATGGACAGAGGAGCCTGGCAGACTCACAGAAGAATCGGACACAATTTAGCAACTAAACCACAATACAACAGAAAAAAAATTCCTTAAATACAGTATTTAAGTAAAAAATGAATTGATTTTAAGAAAAATACTAAAGACTTACTGGTATCCAACAGTTTATAAAATCATAAAAGTAGTCAACAAATGACTAAAGTTCAGGAAACATTGCTTTAAAATAAAGTTTGTTTCAAAGACAAGGAATAACTCAAAACGTAATGAAAATTATAAAAACATGTATACAGAAGACTAGAAAAAGTTACCAGAACATTAAGGACATCTCAGCAGGTCTTGTAATTGTTAACAAGCCCAGTGAGAATCAGATTAAAGTGGCAATTGTCCAAAGGCCATACAAGTCAACATCCAGCTTCCTCTTTCAGACAAGGAGTTATTAAAATAATGAAGAGCATGACAAACTCAATTTGCTAAGACCTTTGTTAAATGAGTAAGGAATCGGTTCAGTTCAGTATTCAGTTGTGCCCAACTTTGCGACCCCATGAGTTTACTCAAACTCATGTCCAAGGAGACGGTGATGCCATCCAACCATCTCATACTCTGTCATCCCCTTCTCCTCCCACCTTCAATCTTTCCCAGTGTCAGGGTCTTTTCCAGTGAGTCACTTCTTTGTATCAGGTGGCCAAAGTATTGGAATAAACAAGCAATATATACATACACACATATGTATATATAATATGTTACATATATATTATAAATGGGCAATTACTTTGCAGATCTTTCCTTACAATCAAGGAAAAAGCAATTTCAAAACCACCAACTAAATCTAGTAGCCCCATTGAGGTGTGGAAGATTAAATCTTTATATGATACCAAATATTTGATTGGCTTGGAATAAAAAGGAATGTACTTCCTCAAGGTAATTCAACATTTTCAAGATTATTACACCAGACAAATTTTACTTGGACTTTTCTGTAAGGCCTCACATATTAAACATAGTTATCCTAACAGAAAATTTAATTTTGTGTGGAACAAAATATGTCAAACTTTATATTGCATAAAGTAAATAATGGTTTTGGCATCCTATTTCTGAATTTAGATGTTTATATGCCTAAAAATACAGCAGGACCAGGTCATCTGCTACGGGCCCCTCCAACTCAGTTATTCGATCACTTTATTAGTCCATCCATTCATTCAGTGATTCTTTCAGCAAACATTTATTAATTGCTTTTTTTTATACCCATTACATTGCTTCATGTTGGAGATAAAATGCAAATAAAATATATCCATGTCCTTGGAGAGTTGTGAGTCTAAGAGGGGGACAGAATGATGTGAACTACTAAGATGAAACACAAGACTTCAAGATGGTTCTCAAAGTTCCAGTTTAAAGTCTCTCTCCACTTAGAGCATGCTTTCCAATGACTGCCCCAAATGTTGACATTAGAAGACCCTGGATGGGAAAGGTCCTTCCAAGAATAAACCAAATTAGCAGATACAGCAACTCAATCCTTTTCCAGGGTAGTGATTCTTTGTTATTCTTCCTAGGAGGCTGATATCTATTATAACAATCTAAAATGACCCTGTGTTTGGTTTCCCATCCTCACTTTTACTGCAGAAATTACATTCATTTTGGAGAATAAATAATTTACCAATTATCCATAGCAGAAAATCATGAGAATCTAAAATTAGAATTGACTTGGAAGGCTTACATATTATCCAGAGATTCTGAACCTATCACTAGATAAGACTTCTGTTGTCTTCTTTTTGTGGCAGGGTGAGAATATTTAGTATAGACATAAACACTTTGAGAGCATAGACTAAGATAGATGGATATGTCTAGTAAATATAGAATAGGCAATTCATCAGATAGCAATGGTAATACCACATGTTCAGATACCAAAATCCTTTTCATAATCTTTGTTCTCTTGTTGGAGTTAAGCCTGTATCCACTTATTAGTTGGATCAATTGACTTAGTTCTAATTCAGTCAGGGCATTGCATTTGCCTAATCCTTATAGTTAGGTGACTTAGTGGGGCTTCTCAGGTGGTGTTAGTGGTAAAGAACACATTTGCCAATGCAGGAGATGTAAGAGACTCAGGTTTGATTCCTGGAAGATCCCCTGGAAGAGGGCATGACAACCCACTCTGTATTTTTGCCTGGAGAATCCCATGGACAGAGAAGCCTGGTGGGCAACAGTCCATAGGGTCGCAAAGAGTTGGACATAACTGAAGCGACCTAGCATGCATGCACACATGACCTAGTAAGGTCAATCAGAATGAATCGTAGGACTTTGGTGAAAGCTACGTCAAGAGATATGCTTCCCCATCCCCCCTCCACTGAGCGTGAAGTGATGAAAAAAACCCAACATAAATAATGGCAGTATAGTGATCATTCTGAAGCAATAATGAAAAAGCCTGTCAGAGAATTAAGTTGACACAAGAACAATAACAGAGTTAAGCTGTACCAAGAAATGAAGAGAACCAAACCCCAGAGATAAATAAGGTTATCATAAAACTAAGTGAGAAATAAACTAATTCTGTCTTCAATATCCTCCTCTCCTCTCACTACCTATTTTATAGAGTCCCTGAAATAGAGAGCAAGATTGCTTTTTATTTTCCAGAAATTTTTCCAGAATTATGGATCCTTTTTGTTTTCTTAAATTTACTGACAACAAGTAATTCCTAAAGACACAAGATGTTAATTACCTAAACTTAGAAAATAATATTATTTGAAGCACTCTTTCTATGCCTGCCACATTTAGCTACTCAACAAATATTAGTTCTTTTTCATTCCTTCCCATCAAATGTGATAAAACAATCCCTGAAAATTTGTTTTAGAAATCTTTAAAAAATTTTAAAAGTTTTAGAAGTCTTTAAAAAATAATAGTGTGCATTGACTTAAACAATATAGTGGACTAAATAACTTGAAAGACCATCTACTACAAAATTTCTAGAAATGTTGGATTTACTATAACAAGCATTTTTAAATTCATAACTGAGTAATTAAGAAAGCAATGATGTCAAAGAGTCAAGAAACTGGGAGTTGGTGAGATTATGAAACTGAAAACCAGAGGGGAAAATGACATTAACTGATTTTAATAACCAACAGGGTTGGGTTTAATGGCCTCACAGAGACAGGAGAAATCACATGGGATTCAAACAGTTTGGGTTATTAGATCTAATGCCCTCTCACAGAGCTTAAATCCTTAAAGGCTCTATCCTCAAGATGTGTGAGCTAGGAAAAAAAACAAAATTGCCAACAACAGTATCCAAAAAGGAAACTTTCCATCTTTATCTAGGATCTTCATGAGGTTAAAGAAATTGTTTTCTGTTACATAGGTCTGAATTTGATTGTTTACATGGTCCAGATTACCTCATAATATAAAGAAGTTTCTGGCTGATAGAAATCAATTGCAACTGAAAAAATGCACATCCTTTCTGAAGAGATACACTTTAGAATAAGATTCAGAGTGTTATCATAGAAAACATCTCATCAAATGTAAACTCACCTTTAAAATTAGATAATTCATGAGCAAACAAGCCACTTCATGAACTGAGATCAGCTGAAATAGGCCTCTAAGAGTATCAGTCCATGAAATTCTCAGCTTTAGCATATACTGTAGGTATGTTTAAAGTATGTAAAGAATTAAAACTATTGTGGAGAGATTATAAGAGAGCACAATAGCATTAAAATGTGTAGCATATGTAAAGAAAACAACAAAATAAAATTTTCAAAAACAAAAAACATTACCACTGAACATAAAACTCAATCAGGAAGTTAAACAGAAGAACAGACACAAGAGAGCAGAGAAATAATAAGCTGGAAGATAGCTTGGAAGAGGTTAAATGTAGTAGGAAAAATAAAGAGATTAAAAATATGAGCAAAAGTAAGATATTTGGAAAATAGAATAAGTAGGTCCAATATATATCTAATTAAAGAAGAAGAATAAACAGAATGGATAAGAGGCAAAATTAGAAGAAATATGAGTTTGAAATTTCCAGAAATGATAAAAATTATTCAGAAAATATATCACTAGCATAAATAAAAATAAATACAAACCTAGACATATTCTTATAAGCTTCAGGATACCAAAGAGAAAGAAATCTTATTAGCTGTCTTTAAAAGATAGAAAACTGGTGGACGTCTTCCTGCTCAGGCTGTTAGTGTCGGCCCACTGCTGCTCATGCCTGTGACTGGGACCTGTGCTGGCTTCTGTGTCAGCCCTGCCCATTGGCCTGTATTTACTTCTCACCAGGGAAGTTGGGTTCTGCCAAAGGAAGCAGATCCTGAATCCTGAATGCTTTGTGAATCAACTGCCTGATTGAAAGAAACCCCACTGTCTAGAGTCAACTTCTCTTTCCATGTGGGCCACAGGACTTAGAAATAATTGAAGACTTGCTTCTTGTATCAAGATAGACAGCATTTATGCAGATAAAGGCTGGGATGAAAAACCTGAAGATCAGAAAGATCAAGTAACCTTCCCAAGACCACACTTTGAAGATCAAGCCCTGATCCTTTGGAGTGGGAGCACTGACTCCAAGACCCTAGACTACAAGAGAATTAATTATAGGGAGTATCAAATAGTGAGAACTTACATAAAGGAAACCACTTGAATACAAGACCTGGCATCACCCAATCACCAGTAGCACCCTGTGCAGGGTGCTAAATATCTGAACAAACAAAACAAAACAAAACAAAAAAACAAACCCAATCATCAGCAGACAGGATTACCACCTCACTCAGCCTTGCCCATCAGAGGAAAAAAAACAAATAAACAAAAACTCAACACAAATCTCACCCTACACAAAACTCACACAAACCACTGGATCAACCTTATGAGGGCGGAAACCAAAAGGAAGAAAGAATTGAACCTTGAGGTTTCAGAAAAGGAGACCTCAAACACAATAAGTTAAAAAAAAAATTATAATGAAAAGGCAGAGAAATACTACACAAATGAAGGAACAAACTAGGAACACAGAAGTCCAAATAAATGAAGAGGAAATATGGGCAAACTACCTGAAAAAGAATTCAGAATAATGACAGCAAAGATGATCAAAAACCTTGAAAACAAAATGGAGAAAATGCAAGAATCAATTAACAAAGACCTAGAAAAATTAAAGAATAAACATGCAGAGACAAACAACATAATTACTGAAATTAAAAATACCCTAGAAGGAATCAATAGCAGAATATCTGAAGCAGAAGAATGAATCAGTGAGCTGGAAGATAAAATGGTGGAAACAACTTCTGAAGAGCAGAATAAAGAGAAAAGATAGATAAGAACTAAGAATAGTCTCAGAGACCTTTGACAATATCAAACACAACAACATTCGAACTATAGGAGTCCCAGAAGAAGAGAAAAAGAAAGGGTATGAGAAAATTTTTGAAGAGATTATAGTTGAAAATTTCCCCAACATGGAAAAGGAAACAGTCAATCAAGTCCAAGAGGCACAGAATCACCCACAGGGTAAATCCAAAGAGAAACACACCAAGACGCATACTAATCAAACTAACAAAAGCTAAACACAAAGAAAGAATATTAAAAGCAGCAAGGGAGAAGAAACAAGTAACACACAAGGGAAACCCCATATGCTTAACAGCTGATCTTTCAGCAGAAACTCTGCAGTCCAGAAGGGAATGGCAGGATATATTTAAAGTACTGAAAGACAACCAAGATTACTATACCTGGTGAGGATCTCATTCAGAATTGATGGAGAAATAAAAAGCTTTTCAGACAAGCATAAGAGAATTCAGTACCACCAAACCAGCTTTACAACAAATGTTAAAGGGAATTTTATAGTCAAGAAATACAAGAGAAGAAAAAAGGTCTACAAAATCAACCCCAAATGACATCAAAGGAGAAATTGACAGTAACACAATAATAGTAGGAGACTTAACACTCCACTCACACCAATGGACAGATCATCAAAACAGAAAATTAACATGGAAACACAAGTCTTAAATGATACATTAGATGAGATGATCTCATTAATATCTTCAATACATTCCATCCAAATGCAGAAGAATACACCTCCTTCTCAAGTGCACATAGAACATTCTCCAGGATAGACCACATCTTGGGCCACATATTAAACCTCAGTAAATTTAAGAAAATTGAAATCATATCAAGCATCTTCTCTGACCACAGTGCTGAGACTAGATGTCAATTACAAGAAAAAAAAAATTGTAAGAAATATAAACACATGTAGATTAAACAACACATTTCTAAATAACCAACAGGTTACTGAAGAAATCAAAAGGGAAATAAAAAAATTTCTAGAAACAAATGACAATGAAAACATGACAACTCAAAACCTACAGGATGCAACAAAAGTGGTCCTAAGAGGGAAGTCTATAGCAATATGATCCTACCTCAACAAACAAAAAAAAAAAACATTTAATAGACAATCTAACTTTATACCTAAAACAACTGGAAAAAGAAGAACAACAACAAAAAACCATAATTAGTAGAAGGAAAGAAATCATAAAGATTCGAGCAGAAATAAATGAAAAAGAAATGAAAGAAACAATAGTAAAGATTAATAAAACTAAAAGCTGGTTCTTTGAGAAGATAAACAAAATTGACAAAACTTTAGCCAGACTCATCAACAAAAAAAGAGAGAAGAATCAAATCAACAAAATTAGAAATGAAAAGGGAGAGGTTACAACAATGGAGAAATACAAAAGATGATAAGAGACTATTATGAATAACTATATGCAATAAAATGGGTAACCTGGAAGAAATGGACAGATTCATAGGAAAGCTCAGTCTTCTAAGACTGAACCAGGAAGAATTAGAAATTATGAAGAACCCAATTACAAGCACTGAAATTGAAGCTGTGATCTAAAATCTCCCAAAAAACAAAAGCCCAGGACCAGATGGCTTAACAGGATAATTCTACCAAATGTTTAGAGGAGAGCTAATGCCTATTCTTCTAAAACTCTTTCAAAAAATTGCAGAGGAAGGAACACTTCCAAACTCATTCTATGAGGCCACCATCACCCTGATACCAAAACCAGAGAAAGACAGCACAAAAGAAAGAAAACTATAGGCCAATATCACTGATGAACATAGATGCAAAAATCCTCAACAAAATTTCAGCAAACAGATTTCAGCAACACATCAAAAAACTCATACGCCATGATCAAGTTGGGTTTATTCCAGGAATGCAAGGATTCTTCAATATATGCAAATAAATCAATGTAATACACCATATTAACAAACTGAAAGATAAAAACCATATGATCATCTCAATAGATGCAAAAAAAGCCTTTGACAAAATTCAGCACCCATTTATGATTAAAACTCTTCAAAAAATGGGCATAGAAGGAACCTGCCTCAACATAGTAAAGACCATATATGATAAGCCTACAGCAAACATTATTCTCAATGGTAAAAAACTGAAAGCATTCCCCCTAAGATCAGGAACAAGACAAGGGTGTCCATTTTCATCACTATTATTCAACATAGTTCTGGAAGTCCTAGCTACAGCAATCAGAGAAGAAAAAGAAATAAAAGGAATCCAGATCAGAAAAGAAGAAGTAAAGCTCTCATTGCTTGTAGATGACATGATACTATGCATAGAAAACCCTAAAGATAATATCTGAAAATTATTAGAGCTAATCAGTGAATTTAGCAAAGTTGTAGGATACAAAAGCAATACACAGAAATCACTTGCATTTCTATATACTAACAATGAAAAATCAGAAAGAGAAATTAAGGAATCAATCCCATTCACCACTGCAACAAAAAGAATTAAATATCTAGGAATAAACTTACCTAAGGAGACAAAAGAACTGTACACAGAAAATTGTAAGACACTGATGAAAGAAATCAAAGATGACATAAACAGATGGAGAGATATTCCATGTTCCTGGGTAGGAAGAATCAATTGTGAAAATGACTATACTACCAAACACAATCTACAGATTCAATGCAATCCCTATCAGATTATCATGGCATTTTTCACAGAACTAGAACAAAAACTTTCACAATTCATATGGAAACACAAAAGACCCTGAATAGCCAAAGCAGTCATGAGAAAGAAGAATGGAGCTGGAGGAATCAACATTCCTGACTTCAGATTATCCTACAAAGCCACAGGCATCAAAGTATGGCACTGGCACAAAAACAGAAATATAGACCAATGGAACAAGATAGAAAGCCCAGAAATAAACCCATGCACCTATGGGTACCTTATTTTCAACAAAGGAGGCAAGAATAGACAATGGGGCAAAGACAGCTTCTTTAATAAATGCTGGGAAATGCTTCTTCAATAAGTGCTGGGAAAACTGGACAGCTACATGTAAAGCAATGAAATTAGAACACTTCCTAACACCATACATAGAGATAAACTCAAAATGGATTAAAGACCTAAATGTAAGACCAGAAACTATAAAACTCTTAGAGGAAAATAAATGCAGAACACTTGATGACATAAAATCAAAGTAAGATCCTCTATGACCCACCCCCTTGAGTAATGGAAATAAAAACAAAAGTAAACAAGTGGGACCTGATTAAACTTAAAAGCTTTTGCACAGCAAAGGAAACTCTAAGCAAGGTGAAAAGACAACCCTCAGAGTGGGAGAAAATAATAGCAAATGAAACAACTGACAAAGGATTAATTTCCAAAATATACGAGCTGCTCATACAACTCAATACCAGAAAAACAAACAACCCAATCAAAAAGTGGGGGAAAGACCTAAACAGACATTTCTCCAAAGACATACAGATGGCTAACAGACATATGAAAAGATGCTCAATATCTCTCATTATTAGAGCAAAGCAAATCAAAACTACAATCAGATGCTACCTCACACTAGTCAGAATGGCCATCATCAAAAAGTCTACAAACAATAAATGCTGGAGAGGGTATGGAGAAAAGGGAATGCTGTTACACTGTTGGTGGGAATATAAATTGATACAGTCACTATGGAAGACTGTATGGAGATTCCTTAAAAAACAAGGAATAAAACCACCACATGACCCAGTAATCCTACTCTTAGGTGTATACCCTGAGGAAACCCAAATTGAAAAAGACACATGTAACCCATTGTTCATTGCAGCACTATTTACAACAGCTAGAACATGGAAGCAACCTAGATGTCCATTGACAGATCAGTGGATAAAGAAGTTGTGGTACATATACACAATGGAATATTACTCAGCCATAAAAAGGAATACATTTGAGCCAGTTCCGATGAGGTGGATGAACCTAGAACCTATGGTACAGAGTTAAGTGAGTCAGAAAGAGAAAGATAAATATATTCTAACACACATATATGGAATCTAGAAAAATGGCACTAAAGAATTTATTTACAGGAGAGCAACAGAGAAACAAAGAATAGACTTATGGACCTGGGGAGAGGAGAGGAGAGGGTGAGATGCATGGAAAGAGTAAATGGAAACTTACATTACCATACATAAAATAGATAGCCAACGAGAACTTGCTGTCTGGCTCAGGAAACTTAAACAGGGGCTCTGTATCAATCTAGAGGGGTGGGATGGGGCGGGAGATGGGAGAGAGGTTCAAAAGGGAGGGGATATATTTATACTTAAGGCTGATTAAAAATATATATATAGGAAACCTATAAAGGAATGATGTGTGGATCAAAAACCAATTCAAAAATTAAAAATAAAAAAAAAGATGAATAATAATTTGAAAGTATTGAGTGAAAATATTATCACTATTATCAATTAATTTTACATCTGATGTAAATGTCTTTGCAAACAATTATAAAATAAAAACATTTCTAGATTGAAAAAGAAAAATATCTTGAAAAAATTTAGCAGCAATAGAAACTCAAAACTGCAATAGCTAAAAAATATACTAAAGAAAAAAAATGGAATCAAGATTTGAAATTACAAAAGAAAAGTCAGGAAGAAATTGGTAAAGGTGAATAAACAAAAAATTGATTGAAACAAAATAACTATTTTAATATTGATGAAAAAAATGAAACTATAAAATGACAACAGTCATAGGTAAGACTGGAGGAGAAATCAGAAATGAATTGTTTGAAGATATTTGTATGGTTTTTAAAGATAAATAGAGGTGCTGATTAACTATAGAGCTTAGAGTTTGCTAAGTATCATACACATGCATGTTAAAATTTTAAGGACAGTCACTAAAAGACTATAAAGCAGTTATATAAATTTCAAAACCTGTATAGAGAAGGGAATGGAGTAAAGACAAAACAAGCCTGAAATATCAAAATATAGACAGGAAAAAGCAACTTACAGAGAAGTAGGCTAAATTGAAAATCCAAAACATGTCAGGATTGACAGTATATGCAGAAACTGCAAGAACAGATTTTTAAAAAATTGTCTACAAGATGTGCATGTAAGATTTGGTGACAAATAGGTTGCAATTAAAAAGTTGAAAATTATGCACAAGGAAATTACTAGTCAAAAGTAAGTTACTGTAGCTTTATACATGCTTACACAAAACAGATTCCAAGATCAAAAGGGAGTTTTTATGAATATAGATATTCTTCATAGTTTTAAAAGATGCATTTCACATCTTTTAAAATGCTCTCTTACAATTTTAAATATGTATGCATTTTCAAAACTATTAAAACAAAATGACAGAATTTTACAGCAGACAAATTCACAATAATGTGTGAAAGTTCAATCCAATTTTTGCTTTTCATTTGGTAACTGAGAACTCAAGAATAAAAGAGGGAATGAGAGAGAAAAAGATCTGAACTAAGAAAGCTGATGTACTACTCTTCTTAAGCTGGCATAACAAAATACCACCGACTGGGTAGCTTAAATAATAGAAATTTATTTTTCACATTTCTGGAGACTGAAAGCTCAAGTTCAAGGTGCCAGCAAGTAGGTTTGATCCTAAGACCTCTTTTTTAGGCCTGTATATGGCCAATATGTCATCATCTGACCTCATCTTTGTGCACAGGTGGAGAGAAAAGTGATCAATCTCCCTCCTACTCTTCTTATACTCCTATGACTCACTTCTCATTAATTACCCCTAAGAACCCTATCTCCAAATACAGTCACATTGAGGGATTAGGGCTTCACACTTTTGGATGAACAAAATTCAGCCTTACAGCACTCGATAAAATGGAACTTGAATCCAGCAATATGAATACACAAGAACACAGAAGACAGCTATAAAAATTGTCCAGTGCATTAGGCCATCAAGAATGCTCAATATATTTAACAAATCTGTACTATTCATATCACATTCTCTAACCAAAGTGCAATGAAACTAAAAATCAATAAGAAAAAATGCCAAAATAAAAATTTTCATACATTTAAAATTAAATGACATATTTTAAAATTACTCATGTATCAAAATATAATTTAAAAAGGAAATTAGGAAAGATTTGAATTTGAGAAACATAGGCTTCTATGTATAATATGATATAGCTATCTCTTATGAAACCTTGATTTCTGCAAAATCATCCACTAAAAATAACAGAACATGTCAGGAGAAGGATAGTTCTAGGAATGAAACACCTAAAATTCATGTACTTTGTAACTACAGAACAGATAGAAAGAATAATAATCCTAATAAAATAATAAACAGCATAGTTTAAAGGACATGTTTTGTCTTTTAAACAAGGCTATAGCAACTGAACTGATAGTAAATACAAAAACACTTTATTTGATAGGCGAACATAAGAAGGAGATGTAAGGAAGAATGGAGGCCACTGAATTATAGCAAGAGGGGATGCATAGAGAAGAGGAAAATCACACAGTAGACAACTCCAAGAGGAAGTATGTGACATAATTAAATCAAAAAGAAAAATATGGAGTAAATAGGTACAATACTGGATTCCTCCACAGCTAGCAGCATCCAGCAATATTAATGCACCTTCAAACTTCACTGATGGTCCAGTGGTTAAGACTGGATTTCCAATGCAGGGGGAACTGATGTTTTCAAACTGTGGTGCTGGAGAAGACTCTTGAGAGTCCCTTGGACAGCAAGGACATCAAACCAGTCAATGCTAAAGAAAATCAATCCTGACTATTCATTGGAAGGACTGATGCTGAAGCTGAAACTCCAATACTTTGGCCACCTGATGCAAAGAGCCAACTCATTGGAAGAGACTGATGGCTGGGAAAGATTGAGAGTAGGAGGAGAATGGGGCAACAAAGATAAGATGATTGGATGGCATCATCATCTCAATGGACAAAAGTTTGAGCAAACTCTGGGAGATAGTGAAGGACAGGGAAGCCTGGAACGTCCATGAGGTCACAAAGAGTCAGACACAACTAAGTGACTGAACAACAGGGAACTAAGCTCCCACATGCCATGCAGTGTGGCCAAAAAATTAAAAAAAAAAAAATGCTAGTGCACTTTCCATTTTAGTGTACTTTCTATTTTACCACTATTACTTTTGGTAAGATAAACTATTAATATTAACTTGTTCTTTTTAAAATGCTTCAACTGAAGCAATATATGCCTTATACTGTCATCATTCAGTTATTTATCACCCATGAACTAATTCTTATTACAGAAAATGTGTAGCAGAAGAGCTTACTATAATCAAAAATTCACCATTAGAGGGGAAATAATAGCCTTAAATATTTTTTAGAAAACATGCTGAAATTTAGTTAGCATCTATGTAAGCTGGATTCAATCAAGAGGAAGAAACAAGAGGAAATTTAGTATCATTTAATGTCATATAATAAAGAACTACCAGTTATTATTGGAGAGTTACAATAAAGATAGAAAGAGAACCATAAAGAGAATCAATCCTATGTTTGAGAGAAAGTGTCCAACGAAGGACAAATTTCAAAGAATGGTTCAAACGTTGTTGGAAAAGTTTTGGTTGCAGCTGATTAGACAACTGCCTAGCCAGATCTTATCCACACTTGCCAGACAAGCAGGAACAACCCTTTGAAGAACAGACAAACTGAGAATGATGGTGAGCCGGTAGCAGATGGAGGTGGGACATCACTGTGGATTGGTGAAATTGTGCTGTGTCCACATCAGGATGAGTGGAGGAAATAAACCTCTAAGACACAAGCAAGGCCAGCTGACAGGCGTGACAGCTGGGAGGCTGGTGTGCGGTGAGTTGGAGGTGACTGGTCAATGTGGGAGAAGGGGTACTGCTGATCTTGCTACTGGAAACAAGAGCTGGAGAAGCCTCTCTGTGCAGGAACTTTGCACCTTTCTTGTGAGGAGCTTGGGCCCACAGGGTTCTGGGCCAGCTTTAAGTTTCATTAAATAGCAGGCTCACTAAGGCTCCCAGCATGGTGCCTAGAGGACAGAGGGGAGAATACAGGAAGCAGAGGTCTTGGCTGAGGAACCAGCTCATGCTATCAAGGACTCCTAGCTATGCTGTAGCTGCCAAGGTAAAGAGCTACAGCAAGCACATGAGAGGCAAATCCAGGAGAATGCTGGTCTCTGTAGACATCTAACACCAGAAATTCTCTACAGACCAAGCAATGAAAAAAAAAAAAAACCAGCACATTCTCCAAGAATCTGGTGAGCAAGTTGTTAATACTTTGGAAGGAAGAACACCCCTTAAGACCTTTCTAGCAGGCTAAGGAGAAATATTTATTAGGTTAAGCTCCTTTAAAAAAAAAAAAGGCATGAATTTGGAGCTAAGAGGCAATAAATCAAAAACCATCATAGCTCCCATTTGTAAAGCTAGAAAAAGATAAGTCCAAAGAATATAGAAGGAAGAAAACAATGAAAAAAGAATGTGAATTTATAAAGATAAAGGATACAATAAAAGAATAAACAAATTTAAAAAAACCTCACCTCACCTATCCCCCCCCACCCTGCCCCCGCCACCACACACAAACTCTTGAAAAGGCAAAGGAGACAAATTTCTATCAGGACTGATCAAGAAAAAGATTTTGTGATTCTCATTAAAAAATGCTTGGATTGATAAGGAATATGTAGGGATAAAAGCTGTTTAGATTGATAAGGAATATGTAGGGAGAACTGTGGCAGAGACATACAAACAAATTAACACTATAATTAAATTTAAGCCAATAAAGTTGAAAACTTAGACAAAAAAAAAACCTTCTAGGAAGACATAACATCAAAACTAACTGAAAAAGAAAGAAAAACATTCTAAAAATACTTGTGATCACTAAAGAAATTGAGTCAGTAGATGAAGATCTACCTTCCAACCCACACAAACACATAGAATAATATCAAAAGGCCAAGGCCAAGTAATTCTATCAGTAATGCATACCAGACTTCCAGAAAAGAAAAATACTCAAGTAATTTTATAAGATTAATGTAAGTTTGAGTCCAAATCAGAAAAGAACAGTACAAGAAACAATAATTATAAGCTAATTTCACTATTAAGATAGAATAAGGCTAGAATAAAAAGGCTTGAATTCAGTTTAAAGACTACCAAGAATGATGACTGAAATCTAATACATGACCACCTTCATTTCAGTTTCCTGTTGAATCAGAAAACAAGTCAAACACAAGGTATATGAGATAAAAACACAAGTGAGAAAGTAGATATAGTTTCCCCATTCTTGCCTGGTTTCTCAGAGAGATGTTTCCCAAGTTTTGTTTTCAGTGAAGAGAGGAGAGAATGACAAACCCATCACACCAAAGGAGCCCAATTCACCAGGTTTCTTCCACTTGCACTTTAGAAAAAAGAGAGAGGTCATATCATTCTAGGGTCTATCTACCTCTCTATAAAGCAATTCCTTTTTACACTACAATGACCACAATTTTGTGTTATTAATGCATTGTATTTTTATTGCATAACTGTCTCTGTAGTAGGCTTGACTGTAGCCTACTACAAATATACACAAAACTCCTAAAAATTTATATCTGCAAATTGAAACTTGCAATGTATTTAAAAAAACAAATAATGACCAGGTTAGGTATATCATAGAAGTATACAGATGATATAATATTATGAGCTCTCATGATGAAATTCAACACATTAATGAAGAGCAAAATGCATTAATTTTGCACATGCAAAAAGACATATTCTGTTAAATCAACTCCAATTTGTTATTTAATATAAAAAACTTATCATATAATAAATAAAAGAGAATTTTATTAGCCCAAATAAAATGAATTATGCAGACATTATCATTTGGGTTAATATAATCTACTAACTTCTTTACCAATGCTGCCTTTCATTATATAAGCTAGAAAGCTTAATGCTTACTTTCCAAGCCTGCTTTAAAAGAGCTGTGGTCTGGGTAACTGAACTTGTAGCAGGTATTTTGAAAGCATGAGGAAAATGTCTGCATCAAGGCTTATTTTTGTGTGAGAAAAGATAACTTCTTGTATTTTATATATTAGAGTCTTGTCACATTTTCTGTCACCTCATGAATGAACACATCCATGAGAGATCCAGATTATCTGACAGAAACCTGCAATGATTTCCATAATTAATGTTGAAATTCTAGAAACATTACCTTTAAAAATCAAGAACAAGACAAAGATGCCTGCCATTACTGCTTCTGTTTAGCTGCATACTGACTGTTCTTGTCAGTCCAGGATGACAAGAACAAGAGCTAAAATCTATGAGATTTGGGAGAGAAAAATGAAAACTGTAATTATTATAGAGAAACACTAAAGAGATATACAGGCAAATTACTACAATTAATTAGAATAATTAAGCAATAATACTGAATAGGAGATCAATATTCAAACCAATAAAATTTCCAGACTCCAGCAATAGCAAAATATGGTTTTTAAATGTAAAAATAATTCTCACTAATCCAGGAATAGAGGGGAACTTCCTAAAATTGATAAAGAAAACCTACAAAAAATATACATTTAACATCATATTTATTTTTTTTAATAAATTTATTCATTTTAGTTGGAGGCTAATTACTTTATAATATTGTAGTGGTTTTGTCATACACTGACATGAATCAACCACGGGTGTACATGTGTTCCCCATCCTGAACCCCCCTCCCACCTCCCTCCCCATCCCATTCCTCTGGGTCATCATATTTAATGGTGAGAAACTTGAAAATTTTCCATTAAGAACAAGGTAAAGAAGGATGTCTCTTCTCACCATTAATTTTGAACATCATTATGGAAAATATAGCTAATGCAATAAGAAAGGAAAATAAAAGTAATATATATTAAGAAGAAAGAAATAATCATGTCTTTGCAGATGACATGATTGAGTATGTAGAAAATCCAAAAAGAATCAACAACAAGAAAAAAACTCCTGGAATTAATCAATTTTAGCAAGTTTGATAGCTATAAGGTGAATACCCAGAAGTCAACCACTTGCCTATATACCAGTAATGAACAACTGGTATTTAAAATTAAAAACACATTGTCATGAACATCAGCATCTCCCCAAATGAAATACTTAGCTATAAATTCAGCCAAGTAGGTATATAGCATGTATGAGGAAAATTACAAAGCTATGAAGAAAAACATCAAAGAAAAAATGAATCGATTGTTATCCCATGTTTATACATAGGAAAGTCAATATTGTAAAGATATCAATTCTTCTCAACTTGATCTACAGATTCAATGCAATTCCAATCAAACACCAGTGGTTATACTGCAGATACTGACAAATTTATTCTTAAGTTTCTATGGAAAGGCAGAAGACCCATAAAGAACAACAATTTTTGAAAGAATATAACAACCTAAGCACTTAGCAACATAAAATCACAAAGTCCAATGGCCACTCAAGAACAAACAAACAAACAAAAACAAGAAAGACCAAGAAATGAGAAATTGTGACCCATAAGCAAAACAAACAGTTGTATAAATTCTCAGAAACTAAGGTTATAAAGCAATTTCATCAACTGGATAACTAGCATCTATGAAATTCTACAAAATTCAGTTTAGGCTGAAAAACAGAATGCTTCCCTCAAGCTCAGAAACAAGAACATCAGTTCTTATCACTTTATTCAACAATGAATGAAAAAGCATGTATTTTTTTTATGGGAAGGGAAGAGAGTTCCTTTACATATAGAATTCTTGTACACTGCTGGTGGAAGAGCAAATTGGTACAAGAGAGTTTGGAGGTCAATTTGCCAATATTTTAGTTTTAAAAACCTATTGTTCATAAGCTAGCAATTTCACTGTTATAAGATCATATGACCTAGGAAAGTGTTACACACACACACAAGGAGACAAGTACAGAAATGTTCATAGTAGTTTTGCTTGCAATAGCGAACACTTGAACATAATGTCAATCTAGCAACACATGAATGGACAAATTGTGGTGAGGTCACACAATGGAATATTATATAGCAGTGAAAAAGAACGTATAAGAGTGATATATGGGAAAAATATCAAAAACATAATGTTGGGTAAAAGAAAGAAATTCCCAGGATATATACAGAATATGATACTAAAATAAGCAAAATGACACCATATACTATTTAACTGTACACACTTAATTGGTAAAGGTATAATATACAGATGGTAAAACTATGAACTTAAGATTGTAATTACTTCTAGGCTTGATCTCACACAATAAAATCATGGAGTCATACCAAAAAGGGCTTCATCTGTATTTGTAATGCTTTCCTTGTTAAGCTGCATAGCAGATACAAGGGAGAACAGTGTATTATTTTTGCTTTTTTTTTTTTTTTTGTAAGTGAAGTATATAATAATGTAAATGGGTAAGCAAAATAAACAAACTACCATGAAACTATCTAGCCAGATAAGGAAACAAATATACTGCACATTATGACCTAAAGCAATCATGTTGACCTTGTTAGAATGCTAGATCTTAGAAGAATCAATAAAAAGCCAAATAGGAAAATGCTATACACTATTCATGAATCTTTGCCTGTTCTTACTGACCTGCCAGAGGTTCTTTTCTGAAGAAGACAACTAAATAAATGGCTTATCAAAAGAGGATGTTCTCTAGGTTTTTGTACTACATTCATTAAAATCATCTAAGGCACTTCCCTCTATCTGTGATAAAACTGACCTCATAGCCAAAGTAATCCCTGCTCCACATAAAAAACTGGAAATAGAACTGCCATATGACCCAGCAATCCCACTGCTGGGCATACACACTGACGAAACCAGAACTGAAAGAGACACGTGCACCGCAATGTTCATCACAGCACTGTTTATAATAGCCAGGACATGGAAGCAACCTAGATGCCCACCAGCAGATGAATGGATGAGGAAGCTGTGGTACATATACAAATGGAATATTACTCAAACATTAAAAAGAATGCATTTGAATCAGTTCTAATGAGATGGATGAAACTGGAGCCTATTATACAGAGTGAAGTAATTCAGAAAGAAAAACACCAATACAGTATACTAATGCATATATATGGAATTTAGAAAGATGGTAATGATGACCCAATATGTGAGACAGCAAAAGAGACACAGATGTAAAGAACAGTCTCTTGGACTCTGTGGGAGAAGGCGAGGGTGGGATGATTTGAGAGGGTAGCTTTGAAATGTGTATATTATATGTGAAGTGGATTGCTGGTCCAGGTTCCATGCATGAGACAGGGTGCTCAGGGCTGGTGCACTGGGATGACCCTGGGGGATGGGATGAGAAGGAAGGTGTGAGGGGGGTTCTGGGTGGGGAACACATGTGCACCTGTGGCTATTCATGTCGATGTTTGGCAAAAACCACTACAATATTGTAAAGTAATTAGCCTCCAATTAAAAAAAAAAAAAAAAACCAAACTGGTTTCTGGTAAAATGCAGATTTTGTAAATATGTTGACAAAAAGATATGTGTATCAGGTTATCTACTATCCTCTATCCAAGGTTGTGAAATGGACAGTGTCAAAACTAGAATGTAAAGTTACCACTCCCCTTGAGGGGACCCCATGATGCAAGCATGCATTCATTCCCTCAATTTCACCTTTGGGAATTTTGAAGTGAGGAGGAATCTGCCACAGTAATGAGAAAACATGTCAAAAGAAATGCAGACCACACCCAATAGAACTTCCTGTTTTTGTGTCATGTTTTAAGAGCATGTGTATAAAGAATACATGTTTAGAGAGAAAGTCAGTGTCAAGAGAAATATGCAGCTATGCTTTAAAAGGGCTTCCTTGATAGTTCAGCTGGTAAAGAATCCGCTGGCAATGCAGGAGACCCTAGGTTGATTCCTGGGTGGGGAAGATCCCCTGGAGAAAGGATAGGTTACCCACTCCTGTATTCTTGGGCTTCCCTGGTGGCTCAGATAGTAAAGAATCTGCCTGCAATGCAGGAGACCTGGATTTGATTCCTACATTGGGAAGATCCCCTGGAGAAGGGAACAGCTACCCCAGTCCAGTATTCTTGCCTGGAGAATTCCATGGACAGAGGAGTCTTGCAGGCTATAGTCCTTGGGGTCAAAAAGAGTCAGACATGACATGCTTTAAAAGGTAATTTTTAGCCACATTAAAGTGAGGATCTAATATTAATATGTAATTCCTATCATCCATTCTCATACATACATCATACAGTTCTAACTATAATGCAGTATATCTGATAGTAAAGTCACACATTTAAAAAATATTCTGCTCACGTGTGTATGTAAGAAAGTAGAAAAGAGAAGATGCATAAACTGTCTGCTTTTGATCCAACCTACTGAATCGATCATGACAAGATAATTTCAGAATTTCTATATCCTAAAGCTGCTTAGATGATACTTGATCTAAAAGCAATCTAAACAATTAACTCCTACTCATTCTTCAAATGGAAGCTCAGGTTAAACGTCCCTTGGAAAGCTCTCCCTGGCACCTTTCTTTTCAGCAGCCGAGTGAGACACCCCTTCCAGCAGCTCCATTGTCCCCAGACTCCCCATGGTGCCAGCAGCGCTACTGCCCTGTAATCTTCTGTGTGTGTCTTTCCATAAGTGCCTGAGCACCTCGATGTGATCTATTTCAGGGTCCTCCACCTAGCCTCAGGCTTGCCACTTAGACACAAATGTTGGTTTGTTAACCTCTTTATATCATATATTCTGGATCACCCTTCCTGTGAATATAAATAGAATTAAGATCTTATTCTTATATTTCAAGCAAAGGATGAGAAAAAGAATGTCCATTAATCAATATCATATTGCCATTTTATGTTTTCATTTTTCTCTCTTTTGCTGCTCTAGTAGAAGAGTCCACTGTGACATAACTAGAAACAAAATGATTCCCTTAATAGAAATAGCAGTTTCTCCTTTCTACTTTCCAGAACATCATGTTTAAACTATACCTTAAATGAAGTTGGTGAAAGATACCGTGATACAAGCTTACCTTGATGTGTATTTTAGCAACAGAGAAAGTACTTGATTCAACATACAGTCAAATTTCATACTGGATAATATTTGATACAATTTTCATAATACACCTGGATTCTTATCACAGTTTATGGAGCTGGATGCAAGAATTCTGCATCTCAAAAAATGGAATAAGGGATACATTGAATTATGTATTGTATGAGAAGGGACAGATGGCATTATAGAGCACATGGAAACACTGGTATTTATACAATAAGCATTAAATACATTTCTCTAGATAAATGGGGTTATTTGCAGGTATGACGCACCTAACCCTCAAATAATGGTTTATTTTAGGTTTGTGTGCTTCACACAAGCTTATTTTAGAGGCTGCATCTGTCAGAATAAAACTGATGTGATGCAGAAATTCAAAAGATATCAAAAAGAACTCCAAGTAAACATAGAAATGTGGGAATACAAAGAGAACATAAAACTAAAGCATAGATTTCCTTGGAGGTAGAAGAAGAATATAATAAAAATTGAACTTCAAAGAGAACTGAGGGAAAAGGATTTAAAGTTATGGATGTAAGTCACTTAAAAAGCATTCCTTGAATTAAAAAACCCACTCAGGTACAAGAAGTCTAAATGACAGTTGAGAATTCATAGTGATCCATAGAATCAATATGATTTACTTTAAATATTACAGAAAAAAATAAATCTTCTGAGGATGTGAATGATTGATTCTACATACAAAATGCAAAATACATTCTTTTTTCTTCATATTTTGAAAACCTGTGTTGAAGAAAAGCTAAGGGTAGTGAATGAAATTTTTTCATTATAACTTGCATTATCCAATCAATTTTTCATCCATACTTTCAATTTTTCTCTCAAAAATACTTTTCTTCAACACCTAACACTGAAAAAGATTATCCTCAATTTAGACCAATGATCAACTTTTTTCTTGAAACCACCAAAATTTTGAGAATTCATTTTATTCACATTACCTGGAAAAATAATATAAATAAACAGAAGATTTTTCCCATATTCTTTAAGTTTTCTGTATTCTAGGAAGTTTTATCAAGGTAAGTTTCATTTTGGAGCAGTCTGGGGCTTACCCTGGTCCTTTGTGTAGTTATGCACTTGACCCCATTCCCAGGCTAATGTATTAGATGGGGGAACTCTCTGCCGTTCATCACGTAATGATACAGTAAAATCTATCCTCTCCTTTTAAAATAGAAATGAAAACCTAAATTGAAAGGAAAATATTTATTTTGAATTTGTGAAAAAAACTTAATTACACAGATTTACAAGTACCACTGCTTCTTTTTAAATATTAATTTAAGCATTATAAAATATGTTTTCAGGGGCAGGAGCCAAGATGGCAGAGGAATAGGATGGGGAGACCACTTTCTCCCCTACAAATTCATTGAAAGAACATTTGAACGCTGAGTAAACTTCACAAAACAACTTCTGACCGCTAGCAGAAGACATCAGGCACCCAGAAAAGCAGCCCATCATCTTAGAAAGGAGGTAGGACAAAATATAAAAGATAAAAAGAAAAAAAAAAAAATAAATAAATAAATAACGAAAAAGATAAAAAGAGAGACAAAAGAGCTAGGGACGGAAACCCGTCCCGGGAAGGGAGTCATAATAGAGGAAGTTTCCAAACACCAGGAAACCCTCTCACGGGTGGGTCTGGGGGAAGTTTTTGAATCTCTGAGGGCAACCTAACTGGGAGGAAAAATAAATAAAACCCACAGGTTACATGCCTAAAAGCAACTCCCAGCAAAAAAGTACCCCAAACGCCCACATCCGCCTCCAGCAAGTGGGGGCGGAATGGAGAGGAGCAGGCGGCATTGCTTAGGATAAGGACAGGGCCTGAATGCCCTGAGGGCAATCGGAAGGAGCTAACATGAGATAGCAACTTAAACTGTGCTATAGCAAGAGAAAGAGAAAATTAACCGGCCGAACACACTGCCGGCCATTGGCAGAACAAAGGGACTGAGCAATTCCAGAGAAGAGCTAGCCGGTGGTGGACCAGCCCATCCCCTGCCAGAGGCAGGAGGCAGGGGGAGGGGAAAGGGGCAAACTCAGCCCCAGAGATGGCATCCCCTACCAAACTGCAAACAGGCCTCCAGTTTCTAACCAAAGACTTCCTGAGATTCTGGATGGTTGACATCCACCGTGAGGTTCGCGGCTAGAGGCCAGCTCCCGAGAACAGACACAAGGAGCACACACCCGACAGGCGCGGAAACTGAGGTTGGGACTGCGGAGGGGAGAAGGCGCACCGCACCCGGGGAGAGTGCGCCCGTCAAGCTCCTGGCCGCCTGAGCTGCTCCGGCTGGGGAAGGCACAAAACGCAGGCCCAACCGAGTCCACGCTTTTGTGGAGTACCTGAAAACTGGAACCGCATGTAACGCAGAGCCCGCTCCATATAGAGCAGCTGGGAGCCTGAGCAGCATAGACAGGGAGAGCACACAGCTGTGAGTGGGGCAAACCCAGTGCGGCCAGAACACTGCGAGTGCTCCCCACACACAGCGGTATCTGCCTGCAGCGCCCCTCCCTCCCCGCAGCAGGACTGAACCAGCGAACCTGAACAAGAGACCACCTCCACCTGCCTGTGTCAGGGCGGAAATTAGACACTGAAGAGACTGGCAAACAGAAGCTAAATAAGCAAAGGGAACCGCTTCAGAAGGGACCTGTGCAACAGATTAAAATCCCTGTTGGTAACATGGACTACACAAGAAGGGGCCTATAGATATCGAGAAGTGTAAGCTGGAACAAGGAGCTATCTGAAACTGAACCGAACCCACAATGACCGCAACAGCTCCAGAGAAAGTCCTAGATATATTTTTACTTTTTTTTTTTTAATTAAAAATTTGTTTTTTTTTCTTTTTTTTTCTCTTTTATTTTCTTTTAAAATTCCCTATTATTCCCCCATTACTCCTTAACTTTCATTTTCATATATTTTTACTATTTTTTTTAATTAGGAAAAAATTTTTTTCTTGTTTTATTTTTTTCTCTTATTTTCTTTTAAAGTCCTCTATTACTCTATTACTCCTTAATTTTCATTGTCATTTCACTATAACCTTGCACAAAAAAAAAAAAAGAAGCCATATTTTTAAACCGAACTTCATATATATTTCTAAAATTTTCTGTGTTTTTGTTTTTGTTTTTAACATTGTATTTTTAAGAGTCTAACCTCTACTCTAGATTTTTAATCTTTGTTTTTCAGTATTTGATATCAATTTTGGACATTTAAGAATCCAATATTCAGTACCCATCTTTACTCAGGAGTGCGTTGATTACTCTCTCCCACTTTTGACTCTCTGTTTTCTACCTCAGAACACCTCTATTTCCTCCCTTTCCCTTCTCTTCCCAATCCAATTCTGTGAAACTCTGTGGGTGTCTGGGCTACAGAGAACACTTTGGGAACAGAGAACTGCGTAGATCTGTCTCTCTCCTCTTGAGTCCCCCTTTTCCTCCTCCTGCTCATCTCTATCTCCCTCCTCCCTCCCTCTTCTTCGTGCAACTCTGTGAACCTCTCTGGTTGTCCCTCACAGTGGAGAATCTTTTCACCATTAACCTAGAAGTTTTAATATCAGTGCTGTATAGTTGGGAAAGTCTTGAGACTACTGGAAGAATAAAACTGAAATCTATAGGCAGGAGACTTAAGCCCAAAACCTGAGAACACCAGAAAACTCCTGACTACATGGAACATTAAGTAATAAGAGACCATCCAAAAGCCTCCATACCTACACTGAAACCAACCACCACCCAAGAGCCAATAAGTTCCAGAGCAAGACATACCATGCAAATTTTCCAGCAACGCAGGAACATGGCCCTGAGCGTCAACATACAGGCTACCCAAAGTCACACCTAACACATAGACCCATCTCAAAACTCATTACTGGACACTCCATTGCACTCCAGAGAGAAGAAATCCAGTTCCACGCACCAGAATACCAACGCAAGCTTCCCTAACCAGGAAACCCTGACAAGCCAATCGTCCAACCCCACCCACTGGGTGAAACCTCCACAATAAAAAGGAACCACAGACCACCAGAATACAGAAAGCCCACTCCAGACACAGCAATCTAAACAAGATGAAAAGGCAGAGAAATACCCAATAGGTAAAGGAACATGAAAAATGCCCACCAAGTCAAACAAAAGAGGAGGAGAAAGGGAATCCACCTGAAAAAGAATTTAGAATAATGATAATGAAAATTATCCAAAATCTAGAGAACAAAATGGAGTTACAGATAAATAGCCTGGAGACAAAGATTGAGAAGATGCAAGAAATGTTTAATAAGGACCTAGAAGAAATAAAAAAGAGTCAATTAAAAATGAATAATGCAATAAATGAGGTAAAAAACACTCTGGAGGGAACCAACAGTAGAATAATGGAGACAGAAGATAGGATAAGTGAGGTAGAAGATAAAGTGGTGGAAATAAATGAAGTAGAGAGGAAAAAAGAAAAAAGAATCAAAAGAAATGAGGACAACCTCAGGGACCTCTGGGACAATGTGAAACACCCCAACATTCAAATCATAGGAGTCCCAGAAGAAGAAGACAAAAAGAAAGGCCATGAGAAAATACTCGAGGAGATAATAGCTGAAAACTTCCCTAAAATGGGGAAGGAAATAGTTACACAGGTCCAAGAAACCCAGAAAGTCCCAAACAGGATAAACCCAAGCCATAACACCCCAAGATATATATTAATCAAATTAACAAAGAACAAACACAAAGAACAAATATTAAAAGCAGCAAGGGAGAAACAACAAATAACACACAAAGGGACTCCCATAAGGATAACAGCTGATCTATCAATAGAAACCCTTCAGGCCAGAAGGGAATGGCAGGACATACTTAAACTAATGAAAGAGAATAACCTACAACCTAGATTACTGTACCCAGCAAGGATCTCATTCAGATATGAAGGAGAATTCAAAAGCTTTACAGACAAGCAAAAGCTGAGAGAATTCAGCACCACCAAACCAGCTCTTCAACAAATGCTAAAGGATCTTCTCTAGACAGGAAATGCAGAAAGGTTGTATAAACGTGAACCCAAAACAACAAAGTAAATGGCAACAGGACCACACCTATCAATAATTACCTTAAATGTAAATGGGTTAAATGCCCCAACCAAAAGACAAAGACTGGCTGAATGGATACAAAAACAAGATCCCTATATATGCTGTCTACAAGAGACCCACCTCAAAACAAGGGACACATACAGACTAAAAGTGAAGGGCTGGAAAAAATATTTCACGCAAATGGAGAACAAAAGAAAGCAGGAGTCGCAATACTTGTATCAGATAAAATAGACTTCAAAATAAAGGCTGTGAAAAGAGACAAAGAAGGACACTACATAATGATCAAGGGATCAATCCAAGAAGAAGATATAACTTTTATAAATATATATGCACCCAACATAGGAGCACCGCAATATGTATGGCAAATGCTAACGAGTATGAAAGAGGAAATTAATAGTAACACAATAATAGTGGGAGACTTTAATACCCCACTCACAACTATGGATAGATCAACTAAACAGAAAATTAACAAGGAAACACAAACTTTAAATGACACAATGGACCAGCTAGACCTAATTGATATCTGTAGGACATTTCACCCCCAAACAATCAACTTCAACTTTTTCTCAAGTGCACACAGAACCTTCTCCAGAATAGATCACATCCTTGGCCATAAATCTAAACTTGGTAAATTAAAAAAAATTTAAATCATTCCAGTCATCTTTTCTGACCACAGTGCAGTAAGATTAGATCTCAATTACAGGAAAAAAATTGTTAAAAATTCAAACATATGGAGGCTAAATAACACGCTTCTGAATAACCAACAAATCATAGAAGAAATCAAAAAATAAATCAAAATATGCATAGAAATGAATGAAAATGAAAACACAACAACCCAAAACCTATGGGACACTGTAAAAGCAGTGCTAAGGGGAAGGTTCATAGCATTACAGGCTTACCTCAAGAAACAAGAAAAAAGTCAAATAAATAACCTAACTCTACACCTAAAGCAACTAGAGAAGGAAGAAATGGAGAACCCCAGGGTTAGCAGAAGGAAAGAAATCTTAAAAATTAGGGCAGAAATAAATGAAAAAGAAACAAAAGAGACCATAGCAAAAATCAACAAAGCTAAAAGCTGTTTTTTAAAAAAAAAATAAACAAAATTGACAAACCGTTAGCAAGACTCATTAAGAAACAAAGGGAGAAGAACCAAAGTAACAAAATTAGAAATGAAAATGGAGAGATCATGACAGACAACACTGAAATACAAAGGATCATGAGACTACTACCAGCAGCTCTATGCCAATAAAATGGACAACTTGGAAGAAATGGACAAATTCTTAGAAAAGTCAAACTTTCCAAAACTGAACCAGAAAGAAATAGAAGACCTTAACAGACCCATCACAAGCAAGGAAATCGAAACTGGAATCAGAAATCTTCCAGCAAACAAAAGCCCAGGACCAGATGGCTTCACAGCTGAATTCTACCAAAAATTTAGAGAAGAGCTAACACCTATCTTACTCAAACTCTTCCAGAAAATTGCAGAAGAAGGTAAACTTCCAAACTCAGTCTATGAGGCCACCATCACCCTAATTCCAAAACCAGACAAACATGCAACAAAGAAAGAAAACTACAGGCCAATATCACTGATGAACATAGATGCAAAACTCCTTAACAAAATTCTAGCAAACAGAATCCAACAACATATTAAAAAAACCATACATCATGACCTAGTGGGCTTAATCCCAGGAATGCAAGGATTCTTTAATGTCCACAAATCAATCAATGTAATACACCACATTAACAAATTGAAAGATAAAAACTGTATGATTATCTCAATAGATGCAAAAAGCCTTTGACAAAATTCAACATCCTTTTATGATTAAAATTCTCCAGAAAGCAGGAATAGAAGGAACATACCTCAACATAATAAAAGCTATATATGACAAACCCACAGCAAGTATTACCCTCAATGGTGAAAAATTGAAAGCATTTCCCCTGAAATCAGGAACAAGACAAGGGTTCCCACTCTCACCACTACTATTCAACATAGTTTTGGAAGTTTTGGCTACAGCAATCAGAGCAGAAAAAGAAGTAAAAGGAATCCAGATAGGAAAAGAAGAAGTGAAACTCTCACTGTTTGCAGATGACATGATCCTCTACATAGAAAACCCTAAAGACTCTACCAGAAAATTACTACAGCTAATCAACGAATATAGTAAAGTTGCAGGATATAAAGTTAACACACAGAAATCCCTTGCATTCCTATACACTAACAATGAGAAAACAGAAAGAGAAATTAAGGAAACAAAACCATTCACCGTTGCAACAAAAAGAATAAAATACTTAGGAGTATATCTACCTAAAGAAACAAAAGACCTATACATAGAAAACTATAAAACACTGATGAAAGAAATCAAAGAGGACACAAACAGATGGAGAAACATACCGTGTTCATGGATTGGAAGAATCAATATTGTCAAAATGGCTATACTACCCGAAGCAATCTATAGATTCAATGCAATCCCTATCAAGCTACCAATGGTATTTTTCACAGAACTAGAACAAATAATTTCACAATTTGTATGGAAATACAAAAAACCTCGAATAGCCAAAGTAATCTTGAGAAAGAAGAATGGAACTGGAGGAATCAACCTGCCTGACTTCAGACTCTACTACAAAGCCACAGTCATCAAGACAGTATGGTACTGGCACAAAGACAGAAATATAGATCAATGGAACAGAATAGAAAGCCCAGAGATAAATCCACGAACCTATGGACACCTTATCTTTGACAAAGGAGGCAAAGATATACAATGGAAAAAAGACAACCTCTTTAACAAGTGGTGCTGGGAAAACTGGTCAACCACTTGTAAAAGAATGAAACTAGAACACTTTCTAACACCATACACAAAAATAAAGTCAAAATGGATTAAAGATCTAAATGTAAGACCAGAAACTATAAAACTCCTAGAGGAGAACATAGGCAAAACACTCTCCAACATAAATCACAGCAGGATCCTATATGACCCACCTCCCTGAATATTGGAAATAAAAGCAAAAATAAACAAATGGGACCTAATGAAACTTAAAAGCTTTTGCACAATGAAGGAAACTATAAGCAAGGTGAAAAGGCAGCCCTCAGATTGGGAGAAAATAATAGCAAACGAAGCAACAGACAAAGGATTTAATCTCAAAAATATACAAGCAACTCCTGCAGCTCAACTCCAGAAAAATAAATGACCCAATCAAAAAATGGGCCAAAGAACTAAACAGACATTTCTCCAAAGAAGACATACAGATGGCTAACAAACACATGCAAAGATGCTCAACATCACTCATTATCAGATAAATGCAAATCAAAACCACAATGAGGTACCATTACTCGCCAGTCAGGATGGCTACTATCCAAAAGTCTACAAGCAATAAATGCTGGAGAGGGTGTGGTGAAAAGGGAACCCTCTTACACTGTTGGTGGGAATGCAAACTAGTACAGCTGCTATGGAGAACAGTGTGGAGATTTCTTTAAAAACTGGAATTAGAACTGCCATATGACCCAGCAATCCCACTTCTGGGCATACACACTGACGAAACCAGATCTGAAAGAGACATGTGCACCCCAGTGTTCATCGCAGCACTGTTTATAATAACCAGGACATGGAAGCAACCTAGATGCCCATCAGCAGATGAATGGATAAGGAAGCTGTGGTACATATACACCATGGAATATTACTTAGCCATTAAAAAGAATTCATTTGAATCCGTTCTAATGAGATGGATGAAACTGGAGCCGATTATACAGAGTGAAGTAAGCCAGAAAGATAAACACCAATACAGTATACTAATGCATATATATGGAATTTAGAAAGATGGTAACGATAACCCTATATGCAAAACAGAAAAAGAGACACAGATGTACAGAACAGACTTTTGGACTCTGTGGGAGAAGGCAAGGGTGGGATGTTTCGAGAGAACAGCATCGAAACATGTATATTATCTATGGTAAAAGAGATCACCAGCCCAGGTTGGATGCATGAGACAAGTGCTCAGGGCTGGTGCACTGGGAAGACCCAGAGGAATCGGGTGGAGAGGGAGGTGGGAGGGGGGATCGGGATGGGGAATACACGTAAATCCAAGGCTGATTCATGTCAATGTATGACAAAAACCACTACAATATTGTAAAGTAATTAACCTCCAACTAATAAAAATAAATGGAAAATATATATATAAAATATGTTTTCAAATGTATCATTGACGACAAATATCTTTAGGAAAAAAATTATATATAGAGATAAACTAACATGTTGCCCAAGATCAAAAAGCTTTTATGTCTCCCTCAGGTTATCCTACTCAATAATATATGATGCTAAATGCTACACCTGAAGACCGGGAATAAGCAATTTAAAACAGAAAGACATGAGAAACAATTGAACAGACAATAAAATGTATGTATATTGAATTTTAGAAAAATGATTATTAAGGTACCAATCAAGCTTCCTGATTTTAATATTCCAAAAACATAGGGATTGCATGTTTTTTCTCCAATTTCTAAAGTCACTGCTTTGAGGTTATAAGATAAGAAACATAATAATTTTGCAGATCCTTACTTTGGGTTCTGTTCTTTGCCTAGATTTCTTAAATGCTCCATGTGTGCTGGAAATGAGTTAGCGTTTTCTATGAATGCAGGATTCTATTCATCAAATCAGTTTAATAAATATATTATTTAATTTTTAATATCCTCAATAATTGTTTGGTCTGCTTGATCACTTATCAGAAAAAGTGTGTCAAAAACAAACATTAAGATCAGGAATCTGTCCATTTACCTTCTTCTGTCCAATGTGTGTGTAGGTTTATTTAACTGTATGTATGCTATCATTGTGTTGGTTTTGTAAATGGAATATTTCTTCTATTAGATTCTCTAACTAGTTTCTAACTAATTCTAACCAGCTTTAGGTCTATAATTGAATTTTATTAATTTCTGTATAAGAAATTTGTATACAGCCATCCACTAAATTTTTGTCATAGTTTTTTAACTGATTTAGGTTTTCTAGGTAAACACTCATTTTGTCTAAAGCAGTGATCCTTTTACTGTCTACTTTTACATCTCCGACTTTGATCTCTTATCTAATTGTATTGCCTACTACCCCTATAACAATGTTAAATAATAAAGACAATACCTGATATCTTTATCTTGTTTCCGCTTTTAGTGTTAAAGCATGATGCTGGCTCTGAGTTAATCAATTATGCCATGACTATGAAAATCTCACCTGTTTAAATTTTATATTGTTGAATTATCCATCTATTACTATTTTATCATAATGTGATATGTATTCATATTTCATCATATTGTAGAAGTATGCATTGATTCTTACTTTAGATATTAAATATTAAATGTCTAATACTTTTCAGAATCTACAGAGATATCACCATTATTTTTCTCTTTTGAGATATTAATTTTAAAGATTTGGCAGAATATCCTTTCAACACTAGCTAGTCTTAAGAACTGGGAGCTTTGGAGGGTGGATGAATATATATTATTTACTCTTTGAAACTTCTTTGCTTTACCACAACAACTAGTCTGTTTGGGTTATGGATCTTTACTTGGGTTAGTTTTGTAATTTTTATAAATAATCCACATGCACGTGAAAAGGTAGTGCTTCCAGAAAACAGATTTTTACATGTACCTTATTATGTTATTTAGCTTATGCATGGACAGCTTTCCTGGGTGGTGCTAGTGGTAAAGAACCTGCCTCCCAGTACAGGTAGATGGAAAAGACGTGAGTTTGATCCCTGGGTTGGGAAGATCCCCTGGAAGAGGACATAGCAACCCACTCCAGTATTCTTGCCTGAAGAATACCATGGGCAGAAGAGCCTGGTGGACTACGGTCCATAGGGCCACAAAGAGTTGGACACGACTGAAGTGACTTAGCATGCACACATGGACAGTAACTTGTGAAATAAAGCCTTTCATTACCAATGCATTTATATTTTTCTTTCTATTTCTAGCATTTAAAAAATTATTGTTCTTTTCTCGATAAAATGTTTTTAAATTTTTTTCCAGAGACTCTTTCACTTCTAATGTGGAATTATTGGGACTATTGCAACTGTAGCATTCATAGGAATAAGACAAGTTTCCTTTTAAAACCTCTGGAATTCCTGAAAAAATGCTACAACAGGATGCAGACTGTATAGAAATCATTGTTTTACAATTGTCTAATGACTGATATTTTTAAGGACCTGTCATGAATGTAGTGGATTATTCCAAAGGGAAAGAGGAATCCTAAAAACTGAGAAATAAAGTTATCGCTTTTATAGCCTTACTTCCTATGAATATAGGTTACTGCTTTGACAAGTGGCTCATTCTTCACACTCACCCTAGTTCTCTTCAATGACTCAACCCTGAAACAGGATCAGATTCAGTCAGCAATAACATAACTGGGTAAAAGGACCTTAGCTGATTAGTATTGACTGTTAAATGGAATAGCCACTCAACTAATAACATGTCAATCTTAACCAACAGAATTATACAGGAAAGCAAGGAGTTTTCTGTTGGTAATAATCCATATTCAATATTGAACATAAATAGATGTAATTTCTACAATGATACATTTATTTATACTCAGCTTGGCCCAAACGTCCGTTGGCATCCTCACTAGGCTTCCTATAATCACATCATCCATGTTCTGTGCTACTGTTTCTATGGTAAGCCTTCGTGTTTGATGTTAAATCCTTTTTGACTTTAGAGAATGAGGCGTCACTACCCTCTGCCAGCTTCCTGCCACCTCTCTACATTTGCCACATTATTGGGACTCTTCCTCATCATAGATAGCCATTCCCCTCCTTTCCTTCAAAGCCACTGTCTCCGTATAAATCAGTAAGCAAAAGGAACATGTGTGACAAAAATCCTGTCTCCCTTAAAGCCCAACGGTACCAAATTGCTGTTGCATTTAGTTGTCCCTGTGTGAAAAAATAAAACCTAGAATCTCCTGTCTGTCTCCCTCAGCCATGCCATCAAGCTGCCTGTCAACCTATTTTTAGTTAGGAATTTACAGTATTTCTTGTGAAGCTTTCTTTACATAAATATTTTCTTTCCTAATTCTGTGCCACATTTTTCTCCCTACTTCTTTTTTTTAAAACCCCGTTTCTCAAACTGAAAAGCCCATTCTAGCTTGGCACATTGAAAACAATTTGACAGATGTTGCAGTCATCACTGTACATTTTCTGTTTCTACACAAGAACAGAAAATTGGCTGGAAAGTGAGTCTCTGTTGATCTTCACTTAAAGGCCGGTACCATCAATGCCTTCCTCAGAACTCACCTTCCTGTTCATCAGCTGCACTGTAAGTCAGCTGTCACAAACATACTAAATTATGTCATTGCCTATCGCTTTTATAGTATCTCCTATCTGGTCAAACTTACAATGGCTGCTCTGTTATTTTACAGTGTAATAACTGTCTAAAAACATTGTCAAGGGAATTTTTTTTAACATCATTCTTTGTCTTCTATATTTTGTAGTAATTTCCTTTAGTGTCTCTTCTGGGCATCTGGCTTTTATGAAAGCGAAAACAAAGTACCTGTAGAGACATAATTCCTGATTAAGATTTCCCCACATAAAATTTTTTCAAAACCTTGATAACAGTATTTACTATCCATTTCATACTTAGTACTTATATGATTTTATAATAAAGGCTTTCAGTTTGACAGAATGTGTAAAGAGTAACTAAACAAACTGCATAAACACAAATTCAGTTTTGCAGATGCTACATCGAGTCACTAAACATCCACATGATTACACGAATTATTTTACATCACTCAACACATTCAGTTTCCACTCACTCTTTGCCTTACACTTCAGTTAGGCATGTGAAGAACACAGAAGTGTGGGGTTCCTGCTCTTTGCGTCTGGCTGCTAGTCAGTGAGACGTAAATGAATTCACAGTACACAGCTGGAGAATAGCATTCATCTTCGAACATCTATGTCAGCAAGATTTTCATTACAAGGAAGCAAAAACTGTAATTTAGTTGCCCAAAGAGTCTATCATTTATCAGTTTTGAGGCTAACGTGTCCTTCAATATAAAAACATGAAACAGTATAAAACACTACTCTTTTTTTTTGCTATTTTAGTGTAATATCTCCACATAGTCAACATTCTATTAACAACAAATATATGAAATTGAATGAATATTGTGATTATTTAGGTTTCATTATTCTATTCACGGGCTTCTTAGGTGGCACTAGTGGTAAAGAACATGCCTGCCAACACAGAAGACCTAAGGGACGCAGGTTCGATCCCTGTGTTGGGAAGATCCCCTGGAGGAGGGCATGGCAACTCACTCCAGTATTCTTGCCTGGAGAATCCCATGGACAGAGAAGCCTGGTGGGCTACAGTTCATAGGATCACAAAGAGTTGGACATGACTGAAGCAACTTAGTATGCATGCACGCATTCTACTCATGCCCTATAAGAATTTATATAACTACCATTCACAAAAACTAATTTAAGTATATGAATTGAAGTTTTACTTTCCTCTTTGCTTTTAACCATTTAATGAAGAACAGTGAAATAGACTCCTACTATAAATATTTCTTATAATAGAGGCATCATAACCAAATGACAGCTTTGTCATAGCCAATTCAGTGACCTCAATTTAATGACATTCATCTGAAACTAGTCTTGAAAGATCAATAAAAATTATTCTCAGATAGAAAGATAAGAAAATAGATACCCTGGTCTTCTTATGTGTAAAGGTATGGAAACCCCAATCCTGGGGAATTCATCTATTCTAACTAAAGCTGAGAATGTTTGGAGGAAAATAAGACACATTCTTTAATCTTTCAAACTATGAACTGTACTTTAGTTCTATCATTAGAAAACGTTCCCTCATTTGTCTGCCTTAAATCACTTGAGAGCTTATGATGCTTGTGATGGTTCAGTTCAGTTCAGTTCAGTTGCTCAGTTGTGTCCAACTTTTTGTGACCCCATGAATTGTGTAAAACAGAATATTTTCTGGCAAAATATAAATGAACCTTGAAGAGTGGACAAAATTCTAATTGTGTTCTGGGACAAAGTCGGATGAAGTTTTTAGAGTCTGAGGGAGAATTGCTGGGTTTCAGAACCTTTTAGGAATCAACTTTAAACACAAATGGAAACTTTGATTTTAATGAAACAAAGTCTTATATTATTCCCATAGAGCCTGGCTAAAGCTGTTGGGCAGAAAGACACATTTTTTATTCAAAATTATTTATAAATGAATCCTAATAAAATGTAAAACAGAACATGAACTATTTCCAGGCCATGACGAGACAACAAGCTTTAGGATGATAAGATTTCTACATGGGTCAGGCAGTGAGCTTCTTGAGTGAGTTCCAACAGCCTGTGGTAGTTTGGTAGCCTCCCTTTTCACTAGTGTCATATTTGCATGATTTGAAAACATTTTAATTTGAACAACATTGCTCAGTTTTTCAGCAGATGAATGAACTGTCTGACCCAGCCAGAAAAATCAGAGGCCTTCATGCTTAGAAAATCTGATCCCTGTTACAAATTACACTAATTCAGAAAACAGCCTTCAAATGTCTTCAGTTAAGATGCCTCCACAAATCCTCCCTATGTTATTGAAAAGCCCACTTTGTGTGTCCCAGAAACACAAGGAGGCCAGTGTATCTGGATCAAAGGGTGTCAAATAGACACTTGACACTGGAAAGTAAAGATTTCAGAGAAGGAGGAGGAAGCCAGGCCATGCAGAGTCTTGTAAGTCATTGAAAGTACCACTGCCTTTACCCTAAGAGCAAAGGAAACTCATTCTAAGTTCTTGAGAAATAGAATGATCTGATCTGACTTACTTTTTAAAGTATTTCCCTGGCTGCTCTGTGCAGAACCAATTCATTAAAATATCTGCTAGTGGACCCCAATAAACGTTAAACCCAAAGTCGTCCAGCAAGCCCTCATTCTCTTTTACCTCCTCACATCACTAATCACATTTGAACACTGTCCAGGACTGGAAGGACACATTTGGCAAACTCAAACACTGAAGGTAATTGATGGGCATGCATTAAAAGGACTATTTACAAAGGTGTAGGCAAGTTAAGTAAAACTAACAGTCAATGGTGAAACCACCCAGGGTTAGAAATAGCAGGGAATTGTTACTGTGCCTTCTCTGAAGTAAGGAGAAGAAAGGAGACTGGTGGTTACCAGAAGCAATTTCTGTAGCTGTAGGAGGGGATACCTACAAAAGCCATGCATCGAAACAGAAATGCAGACGATCTGTAGCAACCTGCAGCAAAACTTTTCTTTTGAAAAAGCACATTTGTTTCAATATATTGATATTCTAAGGAAGAATTTAAGCCTAACTGAATTTGATGTTTGTTTATGCACAATTTCATCCATGAGAAATACTGAGTGAACAGAGAGAATTGCACAGCTGAACCATTAGGAGCAGGAATACACAAAAAGGCACACATACATATACACCTCAAAATCTACCTGCTACCTCAGTTCACTGTATGTGTTAAGAGCCATGTCCATCCACAGCTGGTGTTACAACTTTCCTTCCAATTTCACATACCCCACCTTCTACCACTTTATGATAACTCATGTTCTGCAACTTTTCCAATGTCCACTTCTTCAATCAAACTGCAGGTCCTTTCCAAGGTAAAGTACCATATTTATTGTAATACGTTTTATTATCATTTAACAAGTGTAAAACTGTGCTACAGTTTTTATTGGCTTCCATCTGTCTCTCTGTGTGTGTGTGTGTGTGTGTGTGTGTGTTACTGACAAAGATTTTTGAGTGCTCTGCCCCAATCCCATTTTCCCATAACACCGTGATTTTAATTGCATGATTTTTCACAGTGTGGTGATTTTTAGGACCATAAATATCCTGTTATAGCAATACTAATTCTACATACCCAGATCTCACTCATATGCCTCCTTCTATTTTCAGCCAATTCTTCTTACTAACCAAAACCAACAGAAAACCAAAGCAAAGAGGCCCACCGTTGTAATCCCTAAAGTACAGACCCCTGGGGCACGATGCCAGGTGGAGAAGCATGAAGACTGGATCTGAAAAGACAAACTGAAAGCATACAGCACAGAAACTTTCTTTCATTTAAAAATCCTCTTTTGATTTTTAGTGCCTTACTACTCAAAATGTGGTCCAGGGATTAGCAGCTTCAGCAGCTTCTAGGAGCATGTTAGAAATGCACAGTATTGGGTTTCTCCAAAGAACTACTGGATCTCTCCTCAGGTGACTCATAAGCACATCAAAGTTTCAAAACCACCATTCTCAAACTCATTATATTTGTTCTTCTCCTGCCTCCTACCTCATTGGCTACTGCCTTGCTGTATTCTTTCCTAGTACCCTTCTTCTGGCTTGACAAAATTTTCAAAGCTGTGCTGGACTATGACTGACCTGTAACTTAGAGAAATTTCAATGGTGGAATGAACTGTGGCTTCAATGAGATCATTTTCCTCCTAGGAGCTAGCTCTAAGAATATGACAAAAAGTGAAATAACATCTATTCCCAGGAAACCAAATCAAAACCATTAGAGTTAAACTTAACAGATTAATGCTGAGTCAAACACCAAATATTGTCTATTAGCTTACAAGAAAAATAGCATAGGCTAATCAAAATTAATTATGTGTTAACAGCTATTAATATAGAATTTTTACCTAAGATAGCAAAGCTTATGAAATATAATTGGCTATGAATTCCTCATTAATTAAATTCACTAAATAACTTTACCTCTACAGTTTATTTTCAATGCCAGCTAATGGAAAGCAATGTGATCTTCACCTTCCTTTCCTTCAGCAGCTCCCTCAGATGATTCTCCCAGTCACTTGTTCTCAACTTCTGAAAATTACATTTGACTTCTTTTTCTTAACTTCACTCTTGGAAACAAAATAACTGTTGAATCTTAACAATTTGTCTTCCTCAATGTCTCATATCATTTTTGTTCTTTCCATTCCCATTTTAAGTTTTCTGGTTCATATCTATCACCTTGGGGGTACATGAATAACCTCTTAAGTGGTCTTCCTAAATTTATTATTTCCTTATCTTAGTTCTATCCAAACCTCCGGCAGATCATCATTGCCTTCAGAGTAAAATTCATGCCTGCCCTAAAATTCATGATTTCTGATTACCTGGTCCCAAACTAGCATTCCAACTTACATTGGAACCTGCATGGTGTCCTTCATAGCTCCATCACCAATCTTAGATGAGACCACAGGTCATGCATCCCTGACCCTATAGAGGAGTACTTTTGGGAGAATTCCCCAAATCTACTGTGTGCCCACCTAAATTTGTTCCTTTCATCCTGATCTCCTTAAAGGCAATGCCTTTAATTCATACATGGTATTCTGGGCTGACCACTTTGATTTTCATTTATTTTTGTCTTTGGTGTTAATTTTTCAGATGCCCCTTGATTCCAGGCTTCTAAGTCATAGATCATGCCTGTACCTCCTTCAGGGTTGAACCCTGAGAAACCTCAACTTAAGTCAGTGCACCTGGACCCTTTATTTGGTCAAAAAAGTGATCTAGAAGCCTTATTTCTAGTCCTTTCTATTTCTTTAAAAACTAGTTACTTGAACAGATCTTGCTCCATTTTATCTTCCTTGAATGGAAATATTATCTTCTTTCTTCTCTAAATACTCAAATTGTGTCCATCTTCCAAGAACCTGCTGATTTCAACTTTCTCCAGACAGGATTGAATTCCATATCACTTCAGCCACACTAGTTATACCTCCTTTCTTCACCCCCAAGTACTTTTTTATTTTTTATATCAGTCTTTATTTTTCAGTTAAGACTTCTGTGGTTTTGTGACATCAGATGAACTTTTCCTGAATTGCTTAACAGGTTTAAGCCTTACCTCCCCAACAAGGCCAGGAACCAACTGCAATTTTTCTTGTATGCCTTAAAAATTTTGCATGAGCTCAATAATATTTGTTGTTTGAAGCCATAACAATTTCTCTCACTTGTTTAATGGAAGAAAAGTTTTTTTTTTCTTTTTTATCTTAATGGAAACGATATAGCCTGGACCCTGTAAAGGTGCACACAAATACTATGAATACTACCCACACACTGACAGATTAACAGTGCTTTTAAGAGTTACCGTTAAGGATCCAGTTCAAGTCTTCTTTCATTAAATTTTAATCCCATAAGCAATTTCCTTTCCCAGTGTCCATTCTCAGTTACAGTGCCTTCATTTTTTTATTTAACTTTAACCATTGGAGAACAGGTTAAAACAAATCTGTAATAAAATTGACACTGTAAAATTACAAATGCTGCCTTTCAATTCAAAGCTTTCTGCCTTAAATATGCCCATCCTTTGTCTACATTGGCTAATTGTTCATAAGTTTATCCCATTAAAACTATCACTTAAAAGTACATGCAGACATATATGTACTTTATATACATGAATATTTTATATGCTTGAGTAAAATAGAAAATTTGTATCTTCTAATAAATTTCAGTAAGTTTTATTATAAGAAATGTTTTAAAGGCATCTTCAATATTTAGGATATTAGGTTCAAAACTTAATAAATTTGGAATAGCCTATAGCATTAATAAAGTTTGTAGCAAAATATGTTTGTGATTGATTTTTATTTAATTAAGAAAATGTTATATAGTGCTTACTATGGGTCAGATGGGTGGCCAGATGGCCAAGAACCTGCCTGCAATGCAGGAGACCCAGGTTCAAGCACTGGGTTGGGAAGATCCCCTGGAGAAGGGCATGCCAAGCCACTCCAGTACTCCTGCCTGGAGAATCCTGTGGACAGAGGAGCCTGGCAGGCTGCAGTCCACTAGGTCGCAGAGATAGACATGACTGAAGTGACTTAGCACACAGGCATGGGTGAGATACTCTTCTAACTTTACAAGTATTAAGTTATTTAATATTCATAATGCTATGAGCTGGTATTACTACCATACCCATTTGACAGGTGGGAAATTAGGCACAGAATCCCTGTGGCTCAAGGGGTGAAGAATCTATCTGTGATGCAAGAGATCTTCTGCAAAGCAGGAGACACCAGTTCTATCCCTGGATCAGGAAGATCCCCTGGAGAAGGAAATAGCAACCCATTCAGTATTCTTGCCTGGGAAATCCCATGGATAGAGGAGTCTGGTGGGCTACAGTCCCTGGGGTCACAAAGAGTCAGACACGACTTAGCAACTGAATAACAACATGGTAATAGTACCGTCTTTAGAAACAAGGTTTTGAACTGCAGCCCAGATTCATGACTTACGGTCATGCATATCCCTCACTTATAATGCGTTAGTTGCTCAGTCATGTCCGACTCTTTGCAACTCCATGGACTGTAGCCAATCAGGCTCCTCTGTCCATGGAACTCTCCAGGCAAGAATACTGGAGTAGATAGCCATTCCCTTCTCTGGAGGATCATCCCCACCCAGGGATTGAACCCAGGTCTGCTTCACTACAGGCGGGTTCATTCCCATCTGAGCCACCAGGGGTGATGGCAATAATACCAGCATCACCGAGCTGTGGGAGGATTAAGTGCTCCCATTTAGAACACATTTCACAATTGTCAGTATATGTGTTATCACTGAGAGTAGGAAAAAAAAAAATACCCTTCAACTTCCTGATCCTGTGTACCCGTGAATGACAGTGTTCTCAGTCTCTTCTCGCCCTCAGTCTGCCAGAGGCATTGCCTCCTCAGTTCCTGGTCCTCCCCATCCCTCTAAGGAAGTTTCTGCTGTTGCTACTTTAGCTTTTCTGGATTTCAGCATTGCAGAATTGGAAGAAAAGGTCAAAACATAGAAATGTTATAACTTTACCGGTACACTGTGAGAAGACATTCAGTGGGAATAAAACAGGGAGAATGGGCTGTGATGCTAAAAGTGGAAGATGGGGACAAACAGGTTCCAGAGGAGTTCAGAGGGGAGTCTGTGGTTGGGGCTGGGGATGGAGAAAAATGGAAGGGACAGAAAGTCATGAATGAGAAGAAAGGTCGTCTCAGATGCTATTGAAAATAGCTAATGTCTGTTAGGTGCTTACAATGAGCCAGTTCAATAAACCTTACTTATCCCTCGTATAATAAGAGCCCTATGATATCAATACCTTAGAGATCTAGGATTTTAGAGAATTAGAGACAACCCAGAATTTTTATAAGCTTTTATGTGAAACATGGTTTCTCCTTATATTCATCTAAAGAAATGAAAAAACAATAAAATTCTTATTTAGACTACACATTTCTGCAAGAGAGATTACTCTGGGATTGACCCACATGGACCAGGTTTCAAAAGATGACACATATAATTAATTTTATATAGATTTCTCATTCCTTAGTATTAGCTATGAATAAAACAGGCCTTCTCTCTGCTATCCAATACTGGAAATTCCTTTACTTTGTAGAAGTGAAGGACCTAATTTTAAAAATCTCTAAAAAAAAGAAAAGATTCAAAAGACAATCTCAAGTAGATTCTAAGAAGTAAGCCATGGTCATTCTTCATGGCATGGACAAAATTAGAACAATTGAAAAAATAGTTGACCTTTTTTTACCCCAACAACTTAGGAATATAATTCTTGAAACCTAGAAAAATTGCCTCATATTTTAAAAGGAAAAGAAATCACACAAATAAAATTCAAATTTCATTTCAAATTATAATTTTTAATCTGCTACTGCAATTAGTTTTCAATTAATTAATTTTTCCTTTATTGTATTTTCTTTGATCCTGTGGAAGACCAAAACTTTATTGATTATAATTTTTTTTTCTTTTAGAAACACTCTGTTTGGATAATAGTATTGGTAAGTGGGTGTGCAATTCCGTAAGTAAATAGATTTATATTCACTTCAGAGAGTCAGAAGAATATCCTCTATAATATATACTTGTGTACTTATCTAGTAAGGAGTTCTTTTGTGCTTTGACTGCCCACGGGTTGTCTTGTTTACAAGACTCATTTTCTTTCTTTCTTTAATTGAAGGAGTAAAAAGTCTTGGGAATTTTAAGGGAACAGCTATACTTCTGACCCATATGTTATCTTATTAGGTTTGGCTTTTAAGTGTGTTTAATTTTCATTTTCATTGCAAAGGCAAACTTGTATCTCCTTGATCTTTAAAATCATGTGTCTGAATTATTTTAATTCATGTAAACATAAAATATCACTTTTTATTGCACCATTTTCAGATGACTTTTTTTTTACCAGTTGCCTTTTCAAAATAACAAAAAAAAAGCAAAGATTTGCATAACACACATACTTTCAAATAAACTCCACATACGTTGTCTCATTTTCTCCTTCTAAAGCTTTATGAGGTTTGTAGGCTGATATTATTTTCCACACTTTATATATAATGAAACCGAGGTACAGAGAGTTTAACACACTTGCCCAAGGGCACATAGATAATAAATGATAAAAGAGAACAATAACCCAGGTCTTCTCACGTCTGATCCACAAATAATAAATCATGTACTTTTTCAAGACAACTTCTGTTGTAACCAAGTTTTTACTATTAGATTGGATCAAGTGTTTCTGTTATTATTACAACTAACATTATATTCTAATGGTGAGATAGAGTTACCTCCATTCTCGTGTTTCTAAAAGGGGATGCTGACAAAATCCAGCTCATTGTGTTATTGAAACAATGAAACGGGTTAACACAAATAAAGGGGTCTTTCACCTGAACCAACCTGGGATGAAATCTTGACCCTTTTGTATTAGCTGTGCAAACCTGGGCAGGTTATCTCCTCTTCCTAAATCTATAAAATAAAAATAAGGACCTAGCTCCTAGAGTCTTGAGAGGATTAACTGACATTTGCAAAGCCCTGGTACAGCTCAGCCATCAGATAAGTGGTAGCTGTCACTGCTATCATTTTCTTAGGTATCAGTCCTTGTTAATATCACCACTTGTTTTTGTTTTCCTCTGCTCATTATTAAGTGCTGTGATTCAGGATTTCACTCCATCATTTACTTCATTGGTCAACATCATTAGTTACTTCGGGATAGCTATTCAACTAGATAAAGAAGTACTTAACTTCTCACCTACTTTCCTGCATCTTTTCCATTAGATATAGTGAGATCTTTTTCAGAGGCTTTAATAAAAATAAACCTAGTTGTCTGTTCCACCCATTGGGTGGATTAAGTCACCCTGCTTCAGACAGTAGACTGTGTACCCATGTAAGGGGTTGCTTCTGGCAATTGCTCCTTGGTTCTTTAGCTTCCAGCATGGGCACGAAGCCCCAGAGTCCTGTTCCCTGGGACACTGGGGGCTCAAACTTAGTTTGTACCTCTACAATAGCACTCCCTTATGGTAAGTTTCTGCTTTTACTTCTATCACCTTGAAGTAAGATGACAACAAGCTGAATGGAACTATGAATTGAGCCACCCTTACATGGGTACACAGTCTACTGTCTGAAGCAGGGTGACTTAATCCAAACATGATGAAATTAAATGACAGAGACCAATACTTTAATCTAAGTATGTCAGTAACTGATGAAACAAGAATTGATTCATGATTGAAACATGATCTAATGAATGAAAAAAAATTAAAGTTAATGAAAGGAAGGTGAAACTTGAGAAATTCTCTGAACCAGAGTTCAGGTAGTGTCTGATCAGAACTTTTTAAGAACTGATGCAAAGAGAAGATCAACTGTGTCCCATTTATTCTGGTTTTCCCCATGCTGGACACTGAATGAAAAGCCTCCTTCATAGCCTGCACCTGCCTATTAACCCATCACAGTTGGGTTGTCATGTGAAGGTTTTTCCTCCCAGCTTGCTATCAAGATTCTTTTGATTTGATGGAGTCCAAGATTCTCAGAGAGTTCCAGAAAAACATCTACTTCTGCTTTATTGACTATGCCAAAGCCTTTGACTGTATAGGTCACAACAAATTGTGGAAAATACCTAAAGAGAAGGGAATACCAGGCCACCTCACCTGCCTCCTGAGATATCTGTATGCAGGTCAAGAAGCAACAGTTAGAACCAGATATGGAAAAACAACTGGCTCCAAATCAGGAAAGGAGTACTCCAAGGCTGCATATTGTCACCCTGCTTATTCAACTTATATGCAGAGTACATCATGTGAAATGCTGGGCTGGAGGAAGTACAAGCTGGAATCAAGATTGCCAGGAGAAATATCAGTAACCTCAGATATGCAGATGACACCACCCTTATGGCAGAAAGTGAAGAAGAACTAAAGAGCCTCTTGATGAAAGTGAAAGAGGAGAATGAAAAAGTTGGCTTAAAACAATATTCAGAAAACTAAGATCATGACATCCGGTCCCATTACCTCATGGCAAGTAGATGGGGAAACAGTGGAAACAGTGAAAGACTATTTTTGGGGGCTCCAAAATCACTGCAGGTGGTGACTGCAGCCATGAAATTAAAAGACACTCCTTAGAAGAAAAGTTATGACCAACCTGCTGCTGCTGCCGCTAAGTCACTTCAGTCATGTCTGACTCTGTGCGACCTCATAGATGGCAGCCTATCAGGCTCCCCCATCCCTGGGATTCTCCAGGCAAGAACACAGGAGTGGGTTGCCATTTCCTTCTCCAATGCATGAAAGTGAAAAGTGAAAGTGAAGTCGCTCAGTCGTGTCCGACTCTTGGTGACCTCATGGACTGCAGCTTACTAGGCTCCTCCGTCCATGGGATTTTCCAGGCAAGAGTACGGGAGTGGGTTGCCATTGCCTTCTCCAATGACCAACCTAGACAGCATATTAAAAAGCAGAGACACTGCTTTGCCAACAAAGCTCCATCTAGTCAAAGCTATAATTTTTTCAGCAGTTATGTATGAATGTGAGAGTTGGATTATAAAGAAAGCTGAGCGCCGAAGAATTGATGCTTTTGAACTATGGTGTTGGAGAAGACTCTTGAGAGTCCCTTGGACTTCAAGGAGATCCAACCAGTTAGTCCTAAAGGCAATCAGTCCTGAATGTTCATTGGAAGGACTGATGCTGAAGCTGAAACTCCAAAACTTTGGGCCTGATGTAAAGAACTGACTCATTGGAAAAGACCCTGATGCTGGGAAAGATTGAAGGCTGGAGGAGAAGGGGACAACAAAGGATGAGATGGTTGGATGGCATCACCGACTCGATGGACATGAGTTTGAGCAAGCTCCGGGAGTTGGTGATGGACAGGGAAGCCTGGCGTGCTGCAGTCCATGGGATCACAAAGATTTGGACACAACTGAACAACTGAACTGAACTGAAGACTCTCAGGTTTATCAAAGAGAATAGGATATGGTTTCTTCAAACAGTTCCTATTCACTCCAATGAGGAAATCCTCTTAACTAGGCTAAAATCTCCATGGTGGTTAGGTTTTCTGTTTGTGCATTTTATTGTTCTTACTGTTTTCTTTTCCACTTTTTACTTTGAGTTACAAACTTCTATTCACAAACCTTATCAGTGATTTCCTCTGGCTTACTTCTTCCAACGTGCCTAAGAACAAGTCACCATTTCAACAAAAGAACATCTCCCAAAGTTTCCTTTCTGCTTTTTCTCTCGCATGGAGAGGCATTTGCAGTACACACAGCCAATGATCATCTGAAGCAAAAGACATGCATAACAGATAAGCTATAGATCACTAGACAGATGCCATCATCCTCAAATGTAATGGGTCTCAGGAGTAATTCTTTAGTTCCTCTGACATATTTCTCCCTGTCGATATTATGGGAATTGCCTCTTTGCAACTTTTATTCCCTGAGGGAAGAGCTGATTACATACTTAAGACTTATCCTCTCCTACTCCTGAATTTACAAACCTGCTGGAGAAGGTTAGCTTTAAACAAGATTTCAACCCTGTCTCTGGTACCCTCACCCTCGGAGAATATACAACAGATCCTTGCAACAGAATTTACTCTGTCTCTCATGGGCATTTATGCCTCGGCAGCATGTCCTACCTCCCCTATGTTATATGGAAATCTAGAAATGGAAAAAAAATCTGTCAGCGTGAGAATAAATAAGTGACTGTTTTCTTGAGTAACTACAGAGGAGAAATGGATATAATGCAAGGATCTTGTATGTGTTGGAATATGAGGTTGAGAGAACGGTGTTGAAAATAACTCCAAGATTTTAGGTCAGAAAGATGAAGAGGACAGAGACCAGATAATATTAAAACTTTAAACTATCCTAAAGCCATCTTTTTAATTTAATTTAATTTTTATAGCTATTTTCTAATTTTCTCTTTCATTTTTTATCTATGAATATGTTAAATATATAATGTAGAAATATACACATATTTCTATTGTATATATTCCTATCTCTAATAATGAAAATGACTCACATTATGTAGTTTGAAGATTTCCATTATTATGAAAATTAGAACATTTTCTCCTACATTCTGCCATTTTTCACTGGCTGGCACCAAATTTCTTTCTTTAGTTCTTTAAATCTTTCTCTTATTCTTTTCCCTTACTCTTTTCTTTCTCTTCCTATCCAACCTCAGCCCTCTTCTCCCACTTCCAACACCCCAGTTCAACAAATGATGTCTGCTTAAGCACAAACATCCAACTTACAACCCCAGAATTTCTGAGCTTCATCATGTCCAAACCGGAAATGCTCACTTTCCTTTCAGAAATTCATGCGAGAAAAGAAAAGATGTGCTTTTAACTAAAGCACATGAACATGAACTTTACAATGAACTGAGTGCCCCCCAAAACGTAAATACTCTATAGACATCGCCAATAATCTATTTCCATAAACTAGGAAAAATCACTTTCATATCTAGTCTGTTTATGAGTGTTTGTTCTGTATCAAGCATTGTGTTAAGCAAAATACAGTATTTTGTTTAATTCTCATATGATGCTATAAGATTAGTATACATAGTAATACTGTCATTTCTCAAATGAGAAAATTGAGATTTAGGATAGAGAAACAACTTACCCACAAGTCAAGAAGCTAGTAAAAATGTAGACTTGAAACCTAGGTCAGACTCTTTTTAAAACACAAGGTTTGGGCCTCTGTACTCTAATGCCATGAGGGCTTTTATAAGACTTTCAAAATACACTTTGAGGCAAATAAAAATAAAGTTCTTGATCAAATGGAATAACAGACTTTTTTTTATTTTTTCTAAACTCTAATTCATAAATGGAACATTTACCCACTCCTTTTTTTTTCAAACAGAGTTCCATTAAGATAATAAAAAACTAAGCAAATTACAACAATTTGGGGGGGTTGATATTTTAAAGCAAATTTCTGACATTGTCCACGTCAATTATTAAATAATTCTGAAAGCATACCTACAAACTATAGACCTTTAATTGTTTAATACTAGTATCTTACCTAAGGAAATCAACAAGTTTTAATATGTAATACATGCATGCCTACTCAGTCACTTAGTCATGTCTGACTCTTTGCAACCCTATGGACTGTAGCCCACCAGACTCCTCTGTCCATGGGATTCTCCAGCAAGAGTGCTAGAGTGGGTTGCCATTTCCTTCTCCATTAATATATAATAACTAGTTTATATTTAATTTTTTTTGGAATTAAGGGCAGTTCTACCTCTAACATTTGCAGGATCAAATACCAAATGAGATTCATATATCATAATTAAATATTTAAAATTTTGTACTAAATATTTAACCACTAAGTAATTAATAACTTCAAAATTATATATCAAACTAATTAATTACTAGATATATCATCTTCATCCTTCTACCTTGACAAATATACCTTTATGTAATAACAAAACTTGAAAAATATGGGTACACTTATGGTTCTTATATAACTGAAAGTTTAAAAGATATCAAAAGATGACTATTATTACTGCAAATGTCGGGGTATTACTTGGTCACTATGGAGAACAGTATGGAGATCCCTTAAAAACTAGGAATAAAACTTACCATACATTCAGAAATCCCACTTTTGGGCATATACCCTCAGAAAACCACAATTCAAAAAGACACATGTACCCCAACATTCATTGCAGCACTATTTACAATAGCCAGGACAAGGAAGCAACCTAGATGCCTGTTGACAGATGAATAGATAAGAAATTGTTGTACATATATATAATGGATTATCAGCCATAAAAAAGAAAAAACAAATGTGAATCTGCTGAACTGAGGTGAATAAGCCTAGAACCCCTTACACAGTGAAGTAAGTCAGAATGAGAAAAACAAATATTGTATGTTAACACATATATATGAAATCTAGAAAAATGGTATTAATGAACCTATTTGCAGGGTAGGAATAGAGACATAGACATGCAGAACAGACTTGTGGACACAGCAGGGGAAGAAGAGGGTGAGACAAATTGAGAAAGTAGCATCAGTTCAGTTCAGTCGCTCAGTCGTGTCCAACTCTTTGCAACCCCATGAACTGCAGCCCTCCAGGCCTCCCTGTCCATCACCAACTCCCAGAGTCTACCCAAACCCATGTCCAGTGAGTCAGTGATGCCATCCAACCATCTCATCCTCTGTTGTCCCCTTCTCCTCCTGCCCTCAATCTTTCCCAGCATCTATATATACATATAGATAGATATAGATATATAGTTATGACTGATTTGTGTTGTATGGGAGAAACCAACACAACATTGTAAAGTAATTATTCACCAATTTTTTAAAAAATTTCAAAAGATGACTTATTACTCAAATTTCTGGGTCTTCCTTGATTAGTTTGTAATTACTGGACATGTGATAAAATACAGATATACATAATTCATAACTTGTTTACTATATAAATTTTATTTTTCTTGATTTCACTTCAGTAGAAACATTTATTTTTATCATTCTGATCATGATTTAGCATTTGTGTTCTATTAATAAAAATGGTTTAAATAAAGGAAAGCAATGTCATTATTTTCATAAGTAAATAAAATTTGAATATACTTCATTAAATGATATCAAATTTTTATATTGAATGTATCTTGTCTCCCAAAACCTTATTTTCTTATAAAATATTCTGTCAAGTATTAAAATTATATTAATGAATATTAAAATTTAAACCCATTAGTAAAAATCTGATACTTGTGCTTAATTTTTGAAAAATATAATTAAGCTACTACTTTTTGATAAAATGACAACTTTCCTCAATTCTTGCATTCGGTGTCCATCTTGTTGCCAATGTAAAAAGCTAATGTCACACTTCACCTCCAGATCTACATGTATGCAAGATTCAGAGTAAATACTAATGATTTTTTATTGTAAAAATTCCTCAGTAATCATATGCAACTGTTGTAAATTTTATACTCTTTCATTAGTACATCCAGAACCATGAATTAGAACAGGAAAAATAAGCAAAATAAAGGACTCTCATCACTCCTGAGAAACAATACTTCATTATACTGCAAAATCTATTGCAGTCATGCTATCTGGAAGTAAGCATTTGACAAGTTAATTAACGTGTCTTTTCTGCCAATGAAGCACTTCTGCCTCTCAAATTCTTCCTGTACTATAAAACAGTGTCAATTTTTGATGTTCATGAAGGCATAATCCTCAAACTTTCACCACATTTGGAGGCTGTCTCCTATGATTTTTTAGGACAAAAGACTGAAGACATGGGAAGGCTTTTCTCTGGGGCCTGAATGGAGTTGGCCACAAAAATAGAGTTTAGGACTACTGACCATGTTGTTCCAGCCGAGTGTCAGATCTCAAGTGACAGAGATATTCTTTTTTTTCCTAATTTTCTCTTCTGTCTGTATTTTGTATTTTTGCATATGTTTGTGCTGTGAAAGAACATCTAACTTGCTGACCCAAGGAAGGGAATCTTATTGTCCAGGTCAAGAGTTTAGGGGTTATAGATTATTCCCAATGTTAGAGGAGCATCTGTTGAAGAAGCCAGTAATTCGAAAAGCTTGGAAAATTCCCTCTATGTTGTTTCAAATTAACCTAAACAGAACTTCCATATATGATGTACTGTTGTCCAATTTCTTTGGCAATGGTATGTAATATTTCAAACTCCGTCTGTACTTCTCTAACCCAGAAAAGTAAATCATCTGTGAAGTGGAGTGCCCACTGGGTCCTATCCAATACTGGACAATCAGACTAAAATATACTTGTAATATAAAAGAAGGAAAAAAAGCTGTTCATCATTGCTTCTATGCAATTTTATTTTCCACTTTATGAAGAACACTCATCAATACAAAACCAATAAAAGAGATCTCAGGAATTGGAATTACTCTGAAGATTTTACAAGCAAATGCTTAAAAAATAAATTTTAAAGGCACCCATTCTCCATTCCAAGAATGAGAGATTTATATTCACCAAAGGAAAACAAATGTGTGTCAAATTGCTACTTAATCCTTGTCCGGGCAGAATTCAATCAGGGCAAGGTGCCTGATCAAATTGCTAGCATGATCTACTGAAGTTGTAAATATGACAATTCTCACAACAAAAGAAAAATGATCTATCAATGTTTATTTATTTAAAAATATATGAGTAGTGAATAGGAAAAACAAGTCCAAAACTGTCTATTCTATTTCAGAGTTTAATGATACGGATGTAACATGATACAGAAATTCTGGTAAAACATGTGCATGTATATTACTTGGAGAAGGAAATGGCAACCCACTCCAGTATTTTTGCCTAGAGAATCCCGTGGACAGAGGAGCCTGGTGGGCTGCTGTCCATAGGGTCACACAGAGTTGGACACGACTGAAGCGACTTAGTATGCATGCATGCATTGGAGAAGCAAAAGGCAACCCACTCCAGTGTTCTTGCCTGGAGAATCCCAGGGACAGAGGAGCCTGGCGCGCTGCCGTCTATGGGGTCGCACAGAGTTGGACAAGACTGAAGTGATTTAGTAGCAGCAGCAGCAATACACATATGTGTAATGTATATATACACACATGTACATGACTATGTTTGCATATGTTTGGATAAGTGCCCCAGAAATTTTATGTAAACAACCTGGATTGTATTTGAGTAAGAGTGATAGCAATTAAACAGATAAAAGCACTGATACATAAGAAAAGACTAAAATAAGTAAATATATGAAGTTTGGAAATAAAAAGATTAATAGCATAATCATATCATGCAACATCTGGAAAAATTACAACCATGAATATGGAGGGTGTCTCGGGGAACAAAGAGCAATACATGAAATTACAGGTCTTCCTTAATTATCAAAAATATTTCTTGGAAGTTAGAGAAATAGGAAACAGAATACAGGGAAAAAAATCTTTCGTGAAATGAGTCAGTGACAATTAGGGTCCTATATACACCATCACCAGTTCAGAGCACCAAAATATTTCTGCTAAATGTTTCCAAATTGGGATTTCAAGAAACCAGAAGGAGAGCATGAGTCACTGAGATGCCCTGCTCCAGAATTCCCTCATGTTTTAAGTACAAAATTCAGTTTGCTAAACTCAGAAGAGGACAAAAACATCTACTTTCCCATAAGCATTTTCCAGGGAGAACTAGGGGTGTTGTAATTCTTTGACTCCTTGTCACATGTATTGTTTGCACCTGTACCAAAGATCCCATGCATAATAAACACATTTCAAATTAACAACAATAATAATATAAATGGAGTTTCTTTCCCAATCAGAGAAAAGAAGGTTATAAGGACTTTTACTCCCACTCTAACAATTTTGTTGTTTTTAGTCACTAAGTTGTGTCCAACTTTGCAGCCCCATGGACTGCAGCACTCCAGGCCTCCCTGTCATTCACTATCTCCCAAGTTTGCTCAAATTCATGTCTACTGAGTCAGTGGTGCTATCTAACCATCTCATCCTCTGCTGTTGTCTTCTCTTGCTTTAATCTTTCCTAGCATCAGGGTGTTTTCCAATGACTCAGCTCTTTACATGAGGTGGCCAAACTATTGGAACTTCAGCATCAGTCCTTCCAATGAACATTCAGGGTTTATTTCCTTTAGGATTGATTGGTTTAATCTCCTTGCTGTCCAAGGGACTCTAACAATAACAGCAACTGAAAGTCAGGTAAAGTACAAAAATTATAGGTTTTAAAACTCATTGAAGAGTTGAGGACACAATGAAACTTCAATAACCTAATATTCAGAAAGTATCAAGTTCTTCATAGAAGAGAAGAGATCCAAGGCTGCTAAGCAAGAGTGACAGGAGGTAGAATGTGAGAGAGACATAAATAGAATTATACACAGATTTAAAGAATTGTTAACAGTCACTTGAGATTGGCGCTGTAAATTAGAATTAGAACTCCACCCATAGACCAAATCTTCCTGCCAATTTTTGCTCAAGGGTAGGAAGTAAAACAGTAAAAGCAGTGGGGAATGGTGTCAAAGAATGAGAGCTACGAGATAACCCCATTGTGATGTACAAGAGTGCAATTGAGTGCAAATCTCCTACTAGAGGGAGATATTCTAGTTTCAAAAACTTATAGCTCAGTTTTGAAGCATAGGCAGATCTCTGGAGTCTTGGCAGTGCTCTGATATCAAGCCTAGCAGATGGAAAAACCCTGATTTCACCCTCAAAACTTTTGAAGGCAGTGGGAAACAAAACTAAACTAATGTTGAAATAAAGTCAAACTCAAGAATGAGTGCAGGAGGAAGAAGGGATAACAGAGGATGAGATGGTTTGATGGCATCACCAACTCAATGGACAGAGATCTGAGCAAGCTCTGGAAGATAGTGAAGGACAGGGAAACCTGGTGTGCTGCAGTCCATGGGGTCTCAAAGAGCTGACAGGACTTGGTGAATAAACAACTGACTCAGTTCCTGCTCTCATGGCCTGATTAAAAAGTGTGCCTCTTTCTAGAAGTAAATGTTATTTACTTTAGCCTCTTTCTATTCTTCTATACAAAACGCCTGACAAACAAAAGACTACAAGACAACAAATGGACAAGAGAGGAAATAGTGAATATAAATAGATCTAGAGATAGCTCAAATGTTGGAGTTATCAAACAGAATTTTGAATGATCATGATTTTTTTACAATTAAAGAAATAGTTAAAATGGTGGACAAATAAACATGAAGAAGGTAATTTTCAGCAAAGACATAAGACATCTAAATAGAAATGTTATATGTCAAAGGTATGGTAAAAAAAAAAAATGACTTAATAGACTGGACACAGCAGAGGACATTATTAGTACTAAAAAACAGATCAATAAAAAGTTTCTTACCAGACACAAAGAGAAAAAAAAAAGAAGTCAAAATAGGAGTTGAAAATAACAGAATATCTAAAATATGAAGGATAATATCAAACAGTATGATACATATGTAGTTAGACTACCAAAAGAAGCTGAAAGAAAAAATGGGGCAGGTAAACTTAATGGCTGTTACTTTTTCAAAACCAATAAAAAAAATCAAACTACACATTTAAATGACTTACTGAATTATAAGCAGGATACCTTAAAAAAAAAAAATCAAGGTACATCATAATCAAATTTGTCTTTGAAAACCAAAGACAAAGAGCATATCTTAAAAGTATCTAGAGAACAAGAACACTGCAAAAGCAAAAATATGTACCTGTGTTTCTCCTCTCATCTCATATTATACTTCCAGAACACTTCTGCTGACCAAACTTGGGAAGGTTTTCCCACACCAAGCAATTCTGTGACCTGAGCTGGATGGCCTATAATTCAATTCAGTTCTAACATTATCTACCTGGGGGAGAGCCCACAGGTAAGGTCTCCGTCCTACAAGACTGCACCTTCGTTCCCATTTCAGATGTCAATCTCAAGTCCAGGTAATCATCTCTGCTTTTGGAAAACTAGCCATAAATTTCACATTCTCAAAACCCCATTACTGACTCAATTAGCAGTTTATTACAAAAGGATATAACTCAGGAACAGCCAGATGAAAGAGATGTGTGAACAAGGTGTGGAAGAAAGGATGTGGAGCTTCCAGCCCTCTCTGGGCCCATCAACCTCCCAAAACTGCCATGTGTTCATTAACCTTGAAATTCTCCAAGCCTTTTTGTTGCAGTTTTTATGAAAGTTTCAATACAAAAGCATAATTGATTAAATCATTGGCTGCTAGTGATTAAGACACTCAAACCTCCCTTCTCTCTCTGAAGGTCAAGAGTGGAACTGAAAGTTCCAATCCTTTAATTATGTGGTTCCTTCCCCCTAGGAACAAAACCCTATCCTCAGGGGCTTTCCAAAGGTCACTTCATTAGTATGAACTCAGGGGTGGTTGAAAGGGGTTTGTTAGGAATAGTAAAAATAACCTTTATCACTCTTATTCTTATCACTTAGGAAATACCAAGGATTTTAGTCTTAGGAGCTCTAGCCAGGTACATAGTGTTAGTCACTCAGTTGTGTCTGACTATCTGCAACCCCATGGACTGTAGCCCACCAGGCTCCTCTGTCTATGGGACTCTCTAGGCAAGAATATTGGAGTGGGTTGCCATTTCCTTCACCAGGGAATCTTCCTGACCCAGGGATTGAACCTGGGTCCCCCATATTGCAAGCAGATTCTTTACCATCTGAGATACCAGGGAAGCCAGGAATGTAGATGAAGCCCAAATACATCAGGAGCAGTATCACAGACACATTATGTAGGGTAGAATAATATGAATGATAGCTGATTTTGCAGCAGAAACAGTGGCAGTTAGAAGAAACGAAATAACATCTATAAGATGCTAGCGGGCAAGGGGGGAGTACTGTGAACTCAGAATTAGATATACAGCTAAAATATCCATCAAAATTTAAGGCAAAATAAACATATTCTCTATTTAATAAATCTATTCTTAAATAGATTTAAGGGACTAGATCTGATAGACAGAGTGCCTGATGAACTATGGATGGAGTTTCTTGACATTGTATAGGAGACAGACCAAGACCATCCCCAAGAAAAAGAAATGCAAAAAAGCAAAATGTCTGTCTGAGGAGGCCTTACAAATAGCTGTGAAAAGAAGGGAAGCGAAAAGCAAAGGAGAAAAGGAAAGATATACCCATCTGAATGCAGACCTCCAAAGAATAGCAAGGAGAAATAAGAAAGCCTTCCTCAGCAATCAATGCAAAGAAATAGAGGAAAACAACAGAATAGGAAAGACTAGAGATCTCTTCAAGAAAATTGGAGATAACAAGGGAACATTTCATGCAAAGATGGGCTCAATAAAGGACAGAAATGGTATGGACCTGATAGAAGCAGAAGATATTAAGAAGACATGGCAAGAATACACAGAAGAACTGTACAGAAAAGATCTTCATGAACCAGATAACCATGATGGTGTGATCACTCACCTAGAACCAGGCATCCTGGAATGTGAAGTCAAGTGGGCCTTAGGGAGCATCACTATGAACAAAGCTAGTGGAGGTGATAAATTCCAGTTGAGCTATTTCAAATCTTAAAAGATGATGCTGTGAAAGTGCTTCACTCACTATGCCAGCAAATTTGGAAAGCTCAGCAGTGGCCACAGGACTGGAAAAGGTCAGTTTTCATTCCAATCCCAAAGAAAGGCAATGCCAAAGAATACTCAAACTACCACACAATTGCACTCATCTCACACACTAGTAAAGTAATGCTCAAAATTCTCCAAGCCAGGCTTCAGCAATACACATGAACCATGAACTTCCAGATGTTCAAGCTGGTTTTAGAAAAGGCAGAGGAACCAGAGATCAAATTGCCAACATCCGCTGGATCATCGAAAAAGCAAGAGAGTTCCAGAAAAACATCTATTTCTGCTTTATTGACTATGCCAAAGCCTTTGATTGTGTGGATCACAATAAACTGTGGAAAATTCTGAAAGAGATGGGAATACCAGACCACCTGACCTGCCTCTTGAGAAAACTATATGCAGGTCAGGAAGCAACAGTCAGAACTGGACATGGAACAACAGACTCGTTCCAAATAGGAAAAGGAGTACGTCAAGGTTGTATACTGCCACACTGTTTGTTTAACTTCTATGCAGAGTACGTCATGAGAAACTCTGGGCTGGAGGAAGTACAAGCTGGAATCAAGATTGCCAGGAGAAATATCAATAACCTCAGATATGCAGAAGACACCACCCTTATGGAAAAAAGTGAATATGAACTAAAAAGCCTCTTGATGAAAGTGAAAGAGGAGAGTGAAAAAATTGGCTTAAAGCTCAACATTCAGAAAACTAAGATCATGGCATCTGGTCCCATCACTTCATGGCAAATAGATGGGGAAACAGTGGAAACAGTGGCTGACTTTATTTTTCTGGGCTCCAAAATCATTGCAGATGGTGACTGCAGCCATGAAATTAAAAGATGCTTACTCTTTGGAAGGAAAGTTATGACCAACCTAGACAGCATGTTAAAAAGCAAAGACATTACTTTGCCAACAAAGGTCCGTCTAGACAAGGCTATGGTTTTTCCAGTAGTCATGTATGGATGTAAGAGTTGGATTATAAAGAAAGCTGAGCACCGAATAATTGATGCTTTTGAACTGTGGTTTTGGAGAAAACTCTTGAGAGTCCTTTGGACTGAAAGGAGATACAACCAGTCCATCCTAAAGGAGATCAGTCCTGGGTGTTCATTGGAAGGACTGCTGTTGAAGCTAAAACTCCAAAACTTTGGCCACCTGATGGGAAGAGCTGACTCATTTGTAAAGACTGTGATACTGGGAAAGATTGAAGGCTGGAGGAGAAGGGGATGACAGAGGATGAGATGGTTGGATGGCATCACCGACTCAATGGACATGACTTTGAGTAAACTCCAGGAGTTGGTGATAGACAGGGAGGCCTGGCGTGCTGCAGTCCTTGGGGTTGCAGAGTTGGACATGACTGAGCGACAGAACTGAACTGAACTGAAATATATCTCAGGCAGAAAAAGCTTAAAGTATTGCAATAGTCTGCTTCTAATATAAGTGTGATACCAGATAGCATTCTGAAACAGGCAGAAAAACAAAGAGCACATAGCAAATAAATATATTTGTGGGAAAGAAAGAAAATATAAAAAGCATTTTAAATGTATATACATATACATTTAAAATTTATATAAATATAAATGCATATAATATGTTTTTGTCTCTGTATTTTAAAGAATATGGACTGCATAAAACAAGCTTACAACAATGTACCGAGTTGTGAAATAAATTAAAAAAAAAACAGAACAAAAGGTAGCAATACAGTATCGCTTAAAATTTGTGCTATAGTAAAGTGCACTAGCTTAGTGATACCTACTGTAATGTCTAGAGAAAACAACTAATAATACAAAGACTTATACATAACTCAAAATAAATGTATGAGATAAAATGGAGTACTAAGAGATATACAATGGATCCAAAATAAGGCAGGAAACAGGAAAAAAAATAAGGTGATATATTTAACTCACCAGATACTACATTATATATAAGTGAACTATAAACAGAGTTTCAGGCTATATAAAAAATCCAAAGTCAAACTATGTGATGTTTAAAAGAAACATGCTTTGAAGATAAAGATACAAGCAGGTAAAAAATGAAAGGGTGGGAAAATATATTATGCCAATACTAAGCATGAAAAAGTTGAAGTGAATTTATTAATGCAAATAGACTTTGAGAAAAAAGAGTATGACTAAAATAGATAAATTTCATAATAGTAAAATGATCATTTCAATAGGTATACAAAAAATTTTTGACCAAATTTTGCATGTCTTCATGAAGAAAGCTTTCAGCAAACTAAGAATGGAAGAAAACATCAAGTCAATAAAACGTTATCTCTTAAAAAAGAAAACCTACAGTTGCCATCATAATTAATGATTAAATATTGTACAATTTCCTCTTAAGTTTGGAAAGAAGGCAAATATATTCACTTTGATCATTTCTAGTATACACTGTAGTAGAATACCTACTCAACAATTAGGCAAGAAAAAATAAATAAAAAGCACAAAGAATAGAAAACACATTACTTCTGGATGGTATGATTATGTACATAGAAAACTATATGGAATCTACAGAAATAAAATCTACCAGAACTAATAAATGAATCCAGAACAGTTCCAAGTTACAAGGTCAATATGTAAAAATCTATTTTTTCAATGCTAGTAAAGAAAACAAATTTAATTTAGAAACTTCATCTGTAATAACATCAATAAACATTAAATGATATGGGAATCAACTTAATAAAAGATACATAAAATATATAGATGAAATGCAAAGCATTGCTAAAAGAGAGTAAAGAACACCTAAATTAATGGAGAGATATGCCATGTTTGTACACTGTAAGACAGTATCTAAGATATCAATTCTCCCCAAATTGACCTATCAATTCAATAAAATCTCATATCATGATTATAGAAGGATTTGGTATAAAAACTGATAAGATGATTCTAAGCTATACGTGAAAATGCAATGATTCTAAATATAGCCATAATAATCATGAAATATATAACAAATCTGGAGAACTTACATTACCTGAATTCATGACTCACTAATGAATTACAATAATTGTGGATGTTTTATTAGCATAAGGACAAACAGATCAAAGGAGCAGAACAGACTCTAGATATAGACTAACAAATATAAAATAAAATAGTACTCCATCAAGACGCCAGACCAATGAAATGAGCAAAGAATGAAAAAATGAGAAATCCAGCTTTTTCTTTTTTTAATGGAGAAAAGGCTTGAACAGATTTTTTTTTTAATGGCCATTTATTGTTTAGTTTCTAAGTTGTGTCTGACTCTTTTTTGACCCCATGCACTGTAGCCCGCCAGGCTCCTCTATCCGCACTATTTCCCAGACAAGTATACTAGAACAGGTTGCCATTTCCTTCTCCAGAGGATCTTCCCAATGCAGGAACTGGACCTATGTCTCCTGCTTTGGCAGGCAGATTTTTAACCACTGAGTCACCAGGAGAGCCCCAAATGGCCAGTAAGTACATGTAAAAAGTACTCCAAACCACAACAGGATTCATTTCACAGGTTTCACAATGACTAAATTTAAAACAAAATGACTTTTTAAAAAAAATCATTAAATGCTGTCAAATATGGAGAGAAATTATAACTCTCATTCTTTGTTATGTGCACATACCATCATTTTGAGGAACTGTTTTACACTTCTTATAATATACATATACCGTATGATCCAGAAATTTAACTCCTAAGTATTAGCTAAAAGAAATAAAAATAGATGATCACCAAAATATTTCTGTAAGAATTACAAAAGCCATCTTGTTCATCAGTGGCCAAAAACTGGAAAGAATTCAACAGGAGTACTAATGAACAAATACTGGTATAGTCATATAATGAAATACAATGCAAAAATACAAAATGATATAGTACTGTCAACATATAACAACATGAGTGAATCTTAAAATCACATTGGCTGAAAGAAGCTAGAGATACAAGAGATACAAGAGAGTACACATTGAATATTTGCATTTATAAGAAATACCAGATGTCAAAACTAACTGACATCAGAAAATGACTGATCAGGGAAAGGAGGACAGGGAAAGAGTTGATTGAGAAAACGCATGCAGAAATTTTCTATAAGTGATGAAAATGTTCTATACTTTGCATGGTGGTTACAGTGGTGAACCCAATGCCAAAGTAATTAAGTCAAACAATTAAGATATGTGTATGTGATTATATAATAATTATACAATATAAAAATAAATAAATATTTCTCCAGAAAGATTACTATTATTAGCCAGAAACTATAATTCTTACAGAAGAAAGAAAAAGTAAAAAAGCCATTGAATAAAGGATTTCAATTGGAATATCCTAAAACTCTTTGACTGCTGCTTGCTTACACCCTGCTTTCATATTCTTATCTCCAGCACTACAATAAAATTAATAATAGGCTCAGCAGATACATTAGATTTGTGAAAGTTCTATCATCCCTAGTGGCTAAAACACATTATTTATTCAATAAATGCTTAGTAAGGACATTTATCCTAAAATTAGGAAGTATCAGCCTTACAATAAAACAGTGGGGAAAAAGATAACTCCAGCTCTAAGAAGGTTTTAAAACCACATACTCCCCAGCATTCAAATTTTTAACTTCCATTTTTTTCCATTATGTCCATTCCTTTTTCATCATATATTTTATAATGACTCTTTGCAAAATATGCAAACAGAATTCTTACTTAAGCTTACTTACTTAAGCATCTTAAGCATCAATTTCTATTGACTTCTCTGTCTCTTAATTCAGAAAACAAAAGAAGAAAACAAACAATGAAGCATTCCAATACATTCTTTATTGGCCCTATCAGTAGGCATACAGACACTCATGCCCTTGTGACTGAACAGCACTTGCTTATAGCTGGTAAATTATCCCTTCTCACTGATGCTCAATCTTTAAGAGTCATTTGTGAAGCAGCGAGGGAAGAAGGAAAAGCCATTATACCCAGCTGGAAAAGTGGAAAGAACTTAGTCGCCTTCACATTCAATAAATAACTTCTTTACTAATTTGAAAACTATCTACATAGTACTACCCACTGAAAATCTGTTCCAACTTAATCTTATTTTCCACTTAGAACAGAAATTCAGACATCTCAGCTATTGAAACAGAAATGGCACATCTCTGCCCTTCCTATGCTTACAGAATACATCAGTATTAATTACCATGCTCTATCCTGCTAAGCCAGGTATGGCCTCAGAATCTTTCTCACCTGAGCAAGATCTCACAGCACCTGAGACAGTCACTATCATTATCATGAGATGAAACTATTTGCCATTCTTGTTCTGAATTTCCATTAGTATGACCTTGCTTGATCCAGATGCTATAGGCTGTAAAATGAGAAGATTAATATTTATGATTTAAATCAAGGAATCAGGAGTGCAGTATTAAAACCATCATGGCACCTTCTAGCCTCACATGACACAGAGCACATGTGAGTTAAAATGAACTACTACTTGCTATGCTTTTTGAGTACATTTGGTAAAATAGGCTGAAAGTGCACAGTGATATCTTATTATTTTTTCAAAAAGTGTTTTTACTTGCCTACCTCTAGCACCCTGGAAGAAGACATGCAAGTTTCCTAAAATGATACATGATATTGAGCTTTCAAATAGCTATAGTCAAATCAAAACAAATATCCTTGCTTATGACATCAAAGAATTCTGTTTCTTTAATAATTATCTCTTAAGCACTATTTTTCCCTTGAAGTAGACCTTCTAATATGTCCACCCCAAATTCACAGTGCTAACATGTATTGCTAATATAGAAAATTCAAACTTAAGAACAAAAATTATTATTTGTATAGTTGGTTAATCACCCTCTAATCTAATTCCATGTCATTTTGAAACTCAAATTCTTTTTTCTCCAAGAGGACCAATTTACTAGATTATAATAACCCTCTGGTCTTCTCAATTAGAAACAATCCCTTATGGCAGTTATTTGATGCCAATTTCCAGATTGTGCTAGTGGTAAGAATCTGGCTGCTAATGCAGGAGACGTAAGAGATACAGGTTTGATCCCTGGGTCAGGAAGATCCCCTGGAGGAGGAGGGCATGGCAACATACCCCAGTATCTTTGCCTGGAGAATCCCACGGACAGAGGAGCCTGGTGGGCTACAGGCCACAGGGTCACACAGAGTAGGACACGACTGAAGTAACTTTGCACTCGTGCATGCACTTATTAAACAAAAATGAAGTAATGGTGTAGATAAGGTGGAAAAGTCAAATAAGAGTTACATAGAGTCAGAGCAAGCGACAGTCAGAGAAAGGAAGAATATATATGCAGTCCGTATATTTCAAAAACATGTTGCAGTGAACATCCAGGCAAGAGATTAAAGACATTCTCCTTCTCAGGTTTTCTAACAAATATTAATAGAAGTTTTTGTTAACTGAAAGTAAACAATCAATAAGATTTTAGCTATAGAATCCAAAATTTAAGACACTGGAACATACTAAGATTAGAAAAATGAATATTTCTAGACTTGGTGCACTCACTACAAACTGAATCTCAACACAATTAATTCAATTCAAATAAACTTTTTTAACTTTCAGTAGCCCAGTATTCTCTGCAAAAGTCCTAAATTTCTTACAAATACACTAAAAATTTGTCAAATTTATTTTAAATATAGGAGATATTTAAGCTCTGCTAATTTTGGCAGTCATATAGTAAGAAGCTGACATAAAAACTATCAATAGTGATTTGGTACCTTTTAATAAGGATTTATCAACTGGCTTTAGAAGTCCTTAACCTCTCTCTTTAATTTGGGTTTTACTGGCTCATTAACATCAGTATTCTCCTCTGGGCACACAGGCTATATTCTCTAACTTTTTTGTAGAAAGTCTGGGTCAACATGTCCATATGTGACATATTTTCTCCCAGATCCTTCCCCTTCCCCTTATCAGCTCTGCCTTGCAGGGCACTGACCCCAGCAGCCCGTCTTTCCTAGGCTTGTAGTAGTGACTTCAAGCTGGATTTGGCAAGTGAGAGATACTGGAGGAATATCCGGGCGTGGAGCAAATGGAAAGACCTGCCTGACTCCAGCTCCCACAAGACAGCACCATCATGATTTCAGCTTCCAAAAAGTTACATGACCTAGATTCTGTTAACACTGCCTCCTCCAACCAGAGGAGGTAACCGTTTCTTGCTATTGATAGTCCTCGAGGTTACCTTGAGGCTTCCCAAGTGGCACTGGTGGTAAAGAACCCACCTGACAATGCAAGAAACATGCGAGATGCTGGTCTGATCCTTGGGTCAGGAAGATGCCCTGGAGAAGGGCATGGCAACCCACTCCAGTATTCTTGCCTGGAGGATTCCGTGGTTAGAGGAGGCTGGTGGACTACAGTCCAAACGGTAGCAAACAGCTGGACACAACTGAAGCAACTTAGCACACATGAGGTTAGCTTATTGTCCTTTGTTTGCCTTCTCAGCTCTGTTATCACTGTGTAATTTTACGTATTAAATTTCTTGTAACAAATTCTTTATTTTAGATCTTTAAAATAGTTTCTTTCTATCTAGTGGGGCTCTGACTGCTAACACCTTGTTTCTGGATTCTGATCAAAGGAATACGAGCAGAAGTGATGAGTAACATTTCAATTAGAACTTCTCATATGTGATCCTCACTCCTTTTTTCCTTCCCCTGCTGAACAGAAATGACTGGCAGGACTTAGATGAGTCCTTAGCCCACTGGCACACATTACATCTTAACATGAGCAAAAAATTAAACAATTACTAAGTCTCTGAGATTTCAGGGTGAATCTATTACATATCTAGCATTTTACCTTAAGTAATACAGGTGCCTTTCTGCTTTTCTCATGCCCTGTGATTCTTACAGCTCTATAATCACATACGGAATTATGATTTTTGTGCAATTATTTCATTATATCAAAAATTAGAATCAGATGATATTTAGATGATATTTATAAGATAATATAGTTTTTATATTAATTCTCAGTAACTCCAGAAAAAAAATTATTAAAAATGTGAAGTTAGACTTTGGTATATCTCATCTATTCTAAAGAATGCTGAACCCTCCAAGCTGTTGTGAACCTACTTCACATTAACATAGTGATCTTATTGTCTTTTAAAATATGCTGACTTAAAAAGCTATGTTTTCTCATATATGGATAAGTAAAGATGGTCCAATGGTAATAGGATGACTACGGGGCATTAAGATTTTGGGTGTTTTTTTTTTTTATCTTATTTTGCATCCTTAATTTTTGTCCTTGGATTTATTGTCAAAGATGGCTTCATACCACATCCATACTCCAGCCTCAGGAAGGAGGGAAAGCAAAAAGAATGTAAGGGTAGATAAGTGGAGAAAGTTCTTTTTGTTCTAGATGCCCAAGCCAGAAATTCCACATATAATTTCTGTTTGCATCACATGGGCAGAAAATAGTCATGTCATAGCTATAAGGAATACTGGAAATGTGTTCAGTCAAAGCCACTGTAACTCCAGAAAGGGGTAATGTATTTGCTATATGAGGACCAGAATGGTGGAACAGCTGCTGTTTCTGTCATAAAGGCCTGCAGAGCAAATGAGATCAGAGTGTTAGAAGGTTCTGTACAAAAGTCAAGAAGAAAGTAATTTCCTCTAACAAACACTAAAACAAGGAAGCTAAAAGATTTTAATGACTTTACTGAAAGATCATACATGTTTTGATATTGCATTTCACTGACTTTAAAAATCTGTCCATTAGATGATTATTAAACATACCATCTTATAGGCTGTCCATTAGATGATTATTAGATGTACTATCTTATCTCTATCAAATAGATGGGGAAGCAGTGACAGACTTTATTTTCTTGGGCTCCAAAATCACTGTGGATGGTGACTGCAGCTATGAGGTTAAAAGACACTTGCTCCTTGGAAGAAAAGCAATGACAAACCTAGACAGCATATTAAAAAGCAGAGACATTACTTTGCCAACAAAGGTACATATATTTAAAGCTATGAGTTTTCCAGTAGTCATGTTAGGATGTGAGAGCAGGACGATAAAAAAAGCTGAGCGCCGAAGAATTGACGCCTTTGAAATGTGGTGCTGGAGAAGACTCTTGAGAGTCCCTTGACAGCAAGGAGATCAAACCAATTGATTGTAAAGGGAATTAACCCTGAATATTCATTGGAAGGACTGATGCTGAAGCTGAAGCTCCAATACTTTGGCCACCTGATGTGAAGAGTTGACTCACTGGAAAATACCCTGAGAATTGGAGGGAACAGGAAAGATAAAGGAACATGTAAGGGCACTAAATCCCTCAGTTTACATTCTGAAAAGGCAAGCAATGCTGCTAACATTGGCAAATGATAAAGGCTTAATAGTAAATGAATCTTTAAGTTTAATGAGACCTAAAAGGAAAATCACAACTAGCAGAAATATGCAGATGGAGCAAAGGGAGAAGAGAAAGCGTAGAACAAGTGAACTGAATTCTTCAACTTTAATGGTGGGGAATCAACAGATATAGTCCATTCTTTCTAACAATTTGGTGAGGAAAGAAAGAAAAGAAGCTATTCATTTTCATTGTATAATCTCAGTCATTTTGAATTTTTTTTAACTTTTAAATTCCAGTGATTACATTTTAAAAGTTCTTTTCCATTTTTTTTCAAGAATAACTGAAAGTTTTTAATGATTACTTGTTTTCTCAATTTATGTTCCTTTTTTTCCCATGTGCCATAAACACTTAACATGTACACTTTATCTGATAATTCCAATCACTAAAGTCCTTGAATATCTATATCTTAATGTTCCGTCCACATCAAGCTGCTCATTGTCTTTCACTTGCTATTGATTCTATTTTATTTGTGAGTTCATATTTTTTTAATCTAACTCCTAAAGGCTTGAACTGGGTGAACTTCTCAGGGGCACTGTTGTCCTTGGAGCCTCATGAGCCCCATTTAAGGATCTCTTCTTGTCTCCTGTCTTGCATGAAACCCAGTCTTGGTCTATTTCCTGAAAAAAAGTCAATATTTATCTTAGTATGAGATTTCCTTGCACAGATTTCAGTTAAGTTCATCCTTAGAAATGTCTCTTATTTTCTGTGATGTTAATGATATAAATAATACATTAAAAAAGTATATATTTTAGCTTGAATTCCTTGGTGTTATAATGGAAGAGTCCTTCATAGTATTCAGTCAGCTCTGCTAGTAGAGGCAGAAGAACATAAAATTCTATAATGATTTATTGGTTATCCACTACTGTGTAACAATGTATCCCCAAACGGGGTGGCTTAAAACAACAAACATTTCTTAGCTCATAGTTTCTGTGGGCCAAGAATCCCAACATGGGATTGAGATGTTATCTGGGTGTCTGTGGCTCAGGGTCTCTCACAAGGGTGCAGTCAAGGATGGTTGGCGCTTCAGTTATTTCAAGGCTGGATTGGAGGATGATACACCTCTAAGCTCACTCACTCACTGAGGCCTCTGTAGGCTTATTGGCCAAGGTCATCAGTCCCTGTCCGCATGGGCTTTCCCACAACCTGACAGCTGGCTTCCCTCAGAGCAAACTAGAGATGGAGCAAATAAGGAAGAGATGAAAGTCACAATCTCTTGGTAATCTAATCTCAGAAGTGGCATCCCATCCCTTAGGTCATAGTTAATTCTTTAGAAGAGAGTCATTAAATTTAGCCCACAATCAAAGGAGGCAGTTATACAAGGATTAGAAGGCAAAAGTCATTGGGGGCTATTTTGTGAGCTGTCTACCACAATGACAAAAATACATGTAAGTTTTTACACCGTAAATTTGGTATTTATATAAACCATTTACCACTATGATTGCCATATCTTTCCTTGAACCCTTATTTCTATGTTACTCAACAGAGTTGAGCCCCATGAATCTTGTCTATTTTATGTTTGCCTTTAAATTATCTTTCCTTCCTTACATGATATTTTAATCATGCAATTCCTCTTTCATAACGCTTTGTTTAGTTCTTTATTTCTAACTTCTCCTCTGTTTCCCTGATCTATCTGGTTTGATCAACTTTATTTCCTCTACTCCCCAGGAAACATTTTTTCTTTTAACTGGTTTATTTTATTCCTTGCCACTTCCCTACCTTTATTGAAGTTATTTCACATGCCTGCTGAGGTTTTCCTACTTCTAGACTCCCAACAAATATTCTCATAATCCTTCAGGATCTAGTTTGTTCCATCTCTTCTACCTACACCTTCTCTTCTTTCAGGTTCATAAAGTGATATTACTTACATTAGTCATTTGACAGTTTATCACATATTATTAGCGAACATTGCTTATATGAACATTGCTTTCAACTGCCACTAATATTTTATGTAAATATAATATTTCCACAGCCAGATTATTAGTACCTCAAAAGCAGGAATTCATTTAACAGAATACTTACATCAGTCATAGTCAATCAAAAAAACCATCTGAAACATTGACTTATATGTAAATAAATAAAAACTTTCATCTTTAAGTCTACTTTTAACCTACAACCACCTGAGATCTAACCTACCTAATGTAGTAATGAATGTTTTTTTGATTCCAACAAAATAAAACTTTTAGTTGGGGACTCAAATGTATGAAAAAAAATGGTATCAAAACAAACAAACAAAAATCAGTACTGATAAACATATCTTCAGGGCAGTAATAAAGACTCAGACATAGAGAATGGATTTGTGGACAGAGATGGTGAAGGAGAAGGGGGGATGAATTGAGAGAATAGTATTGATATACACTGCTATATGTAAAATTAGATAGCTAGTGGAAATTAGCTCTAATCCAGTGCTCTGTGACAACCTAAAAGGGTGGGACAGAGTGGGAAGTGGAGGTTTAAGAGGGAGGGAATGTGTGTATCCCTATGGCTGATTCATGCTGATATATGGCAGAAACCAATACAATATTGTAAAGCAATTATCCTTCAATTAAAAATAAACAAATTCTGAAAAAATCAATCAAAATCAATAATGAATAAAAATCATCAATGACTGACTTTCAAAGTTTGTTAGGTATGCTGGTGTAAGTATTCTGTAAAACCACTTCCTACTTTTGAGGTACTAATATTTCAGCTGCAGAAATATTATATTTATGTTAAATATCAGTGGGAATTGAAAGCAATGTTCATGTAAGAACTGACACAAATACTATGTGATTAACTGTCAAATGACTGATATAGGTAATAAAATGTCACTTTGTGAGCTTTAAAGCAGAGAAAATGTAGGTAGAAGAGATGGAAAAAAATTAGTGATGACTGACTTTCAGAGTTCACATAGAATTAAAAAGAAGTTTTAAGAAACTCACATTAATGATCAACCTTTATGATCTTAGTTTTCACAACTGAGTACGGAAGTATGGGCATTCCTAAAGATGTGAGGGGGAAAATGAAGAGGTTAGTCACAAAAGACATGGAACATGAGTAGGAAAACAGCTTTAGAAGGGTTTTAAATGATTAAATAATCATAAAAATGAAAACCAAAATTTAATCCTATTCCCACTTGTGGAACAAAGATCAAGTTAAAATGTTGGTGGTCAAGTTCTCCTTGTGGCATATTAAGCCAGTCCACAGCCTCATGGGGGCCCGGGCAGTGGATGGTTTCCTTCTTACCTCACTTTAGGATGAACTAATACAAGGCAATAGACAAGAAAATGATAGGTTAGCCATATTCCAACTTGAAAGATGGCTTTTGAAGATATCTTCACTTTAAGTCCAGAAAAATTTCAATCTTATTTCTGTTACCAATTATGCTTGAACAGGTCACAGCAGGACACCCAGGATCTCAGGTACTTTAAGGAAAGAGAAGAACAGCACAATAAGGAAAACTAAAGTTTTCTCTTTCCAAACATAATTCAGCTTTGAAAAAAGAAAAACCTTACTAGGTTACAATGTGTTAAGTGAGGTGTCCAAGGGCAGAGAATGACTCACAGCAAGGCTAAGAATAAAACGTGGGCTTTACACCCTAAACAACATTTATTTAAAATAAAAATGAAAAACCTATGTGTAATTGAAAAAGTTTTCTTATGAATTTCTAGGTGTTTTACAGAAGTTCCTTTTCTCTCTCTGTCTCTCTCCATCTCCCTCTTTCAATTTAAAGACAGCACTTGCAAAAATGTTATTACTCTCAGGATATAGAAGCCTTAAATATAGAAAGCAGAAAGGAGAAATGAAAGCAGGGAAGGAGAATTAAATGAAGTTAACATTTATATTTTTTGCTATCGTTGAACTACCCTAATTGTTATTTATTTTTACTTTTTATCTTTATTTTAAAAATAAGTTGTCATGTAGTACAAAGAACATCAGTTCTAAGATCAAAAATCTGAATTCAAAGGCCTATACTGTCTTATAGGCCCGAGTTCACTTAATCTGGACTTCAAGGTTCTTATCTGTAATTTAGGTTACCATCCAGGCTATAGAGATGTTGTATGTAAAAATTCTTTGTAAACTCTAAAGCTTATATAAATATTAAGTCATGTTTTACTCCCAGGATTTTACATTTTTGTTTCTAATGCATGAAAAGACAAGCTAGTTCTAGGCAAAACTGTCAAATAGACCAAAGGTTATTTCATGGCCCCTCCATTTTCCATGCTTCTCCCTCTTCATTATTTCTCAGCCATGTCTGATGCTATAGTGGAAATGCAATTACCTCTCCCCTTCTACTATTCCTTCTTTTTCCATACTCAACCAAAAAGAGAAGAAGGTCCGTATCTGTATGTACACACAAATACACACACACACACACATATCCCTGTAGTAAAGCCATAGAGGGAAGAAGTCTTATGGAAGTAGAAGTAAGATCTTCCTCTCTACTGGAAGAAGTTTATCAATGGGGTCCAATAAAAGAGTGTCTCCTTTGCATGTTCCGGGAAATTTGCTGCTATGATGCAGATAGTGGACCATGTGAAACAGAAGACATATCCCAGAAAAACAGGAGTTTGGAGAGAAATCAAAACTTTTGCAGCCCCGTTCACAGAATAAGATATCAACCACTGGCATATGCCTTTCATTTACTTCTATTTTGTTATCAGAAACAGCTTAAAGATAATTTCCAGGCACATGGTTATATTCATAGGACTGTAACTGACCTCAATGAAGTCCAACACTAGAACCACTGAGGAATTTATGAAACACAGTTACTTGATATGAACAGTGTTGTTTTTTAAAGGTGGAACTCCAAGTGGTATTAAATAGCAATTTGAATTAAAATATAGTTCAGCCAGATTTACATTTATAGGTTGAATGACTGCCAAGGTCTTTTTTCACATTTTTGTCCAGTAGATATTTTAAATGTATGAAAAGCAATATGCAGAAATTTACTACAATATGCAGAAAAACTAAGTGAAACAATAAAAAGCAACCCACCGTAATCTGAGTGACTTGTCCTGATGATCATACTAAATTTAAGAGTCTCTAGTATTTTTTGATTACCATTTAAAATGTATTATAATAAAAATAATTACACACTCCAAGTAAGACTGCAAAACTATTCTTGTACCAAGAAATTTGATAGCATTATTGACTCTAGAGGATCTAAGTGTTTCTCCCTATCTCATCCATATTATTTCCAAAATCACTTACTTCTAACTTGGAATATGCATATTTTTGACATTAGCAAAAACTGCTTCAGAGGTAGATTACTACTAATATCATATATTTTAATACTGTCAATGTGCTTACTTATTTTTCATGTACCATCTGTAAACCTATTTTTGTCCAACTCCATAATTAAGCTCAGGAAGTTCATCACTGATTTGAGACTTTACAAATGATATATGAATAATTAACATCTTTTTTCTTTCAAAAATTCTAGAAATTTTCAAATCTATTTCCTATTGCTTGTAGTATGTGCCCTTTTGTTAAGGGCTACATTTATATCCTCCTAAAATATGCTTATGTACAATAAATTTCCACTTACATTGTGGGAATTTTCATTTTCATGTAATATTCCAGCATTTTCTACAATTATGCAGTGTTTCAAAATGGCTAATTGAGACAATTTTAATTAATTTCTTTCTAATTTTACAAATTTCATAAGAAAGTCTTGGTATGCACTTGTCTTTGCACAGCAAGATTCCTACGTGGCGCTATGGAAAACAGTGTGGAGATTTCTTAAAAAACTGGAAATAGAACTGCCATATGACCCAGCAATCCCACTTCTGGGCATACACACTGAGGAAACCAGATCTGAAAGAGACACATGCACCCCAATGTTCATTGCAGCACTGTTTATAATAGCCAGGACATGGAAGCAACCTAGATGCCCATCAGCAGATGAATGGATAAGGAAGCTGTGGTACATATACACCATGAATATTACTCAGCCGTTAAAAAATTTTCATTTGAACCAGTCCTAATGAGATGATGAAACTGGCCCCTTATACAGAGTGAAGCCGGAAAGAAAAGAACTACAGCATACTAACGCATATATATGGATTTAGAAAGATGGTAACAAACCTATATGCAAAACAGAAAAAGAGACACAGAATACAGAACAGACTTTGAACTATGTGGGAGAAGTGAGGTGGGATATTTCAAAAGAACAGCATGTATACTATCTATGGTGAAACAGATCCCCAGCCCAGGTGGGATGCATGAGACAAGTGCTCGGGCCTGGTGAACTGGGAAGACCCAGAGGAATCGGGTGGAGAGGGAGGTGGGAGGGGGGATCGGGATGGGGAATACGTGTAAATCTATGGCTGATTCATATCAATGTATGACAAAATCCACTGAAATGTTGTGAAGTAATTAGTCTCCAACTAATAAAAAATTAAAAAAAAAAACAACATAAAATTAAATATATAGGATTAAAAAGAAAAAAAAAAAAAGATTCCTACGTGGGCCTTTTATTTGAAGATGTAAAGTTCTTCTCTATGTCCTTCAATCCTCAGCTCTTCATTTGAAGATGGGAAATCCCTTGTCTCTATGGTCCTCAATTCTGTCTCTCTGGCTAGAGGCCTTTGACATTCATCACACTGCCTGGCATACCCCAGACTTAAATAAATTTCACTGTCTGCTTTTTCAGCCTCTACTTCAGTGCTTCTCAGCTCTGATGGGGAAAATCACACAATGGCTCAGATCGATTTCAATTTCAATTTATGACCTTCACATCCACTGGGCACTCACAATTGCCTGGCAAACCCTCTGTGTTTCCCTTCTCACCCTGTCTCCCAGCCTCAAATTAGCAATTTCAAACATCCTCTCTACTCCTCATAACTTCTACCTCATTTCTGATTTGTCATTCTCATCACAAGACTTTTCTTCCTATTCAGAGCCTTTAATCCCTCCTCCCAGACCTGGCTGGCCCCACCTGTGTCCTGGACCCCAGATATCTAACCTCTTCAGGGGTCTTGCCTTCACACCAAGCCCTCTCTCTCCTGCTTTTGCAGCACCCCTCTTTTCTTAGAGCTTCTTTCCCTCCAGCAAGGACCCTCCAAAGTCTCCTCCATGTTAAAATAAGCGTTCTTGACCTTTCTTAGTCACTTCCATTTACTCACCTCCCATTCATTTCCCAATCCTTCCATTTCACTCCATCCTCATAATCCTACCAAAACTGCCCTATCGAGCTGTCAATGATCCCTTCTTATTGATTCAATAAATGTGTCTTCATCTTACTCTTACTTGATCTTTTGGGTCTGTGTGATACTCTGGATTTGTCTTCCTTTCCTAAAATTCTTCCTTTCTGCATCTTCTCTGACACTACACTGTCCTGATTTTCTTCATCCAGTGTTCAGTGCTCTTTCTCGCTCTCCAACCAAGCTGTGTTAATTGCTCAGTTGTGTCCGATTCTTTGCGACCCCATGGACCGTAGCCCACCAAGCTCCTCCATCCATGGAATTTTCTAGGCAAGAATACTGGAGTGGGCTGCCATTTCTTCTCCTGACCCAAGGATCAAACCCAGGTACCCTGCATTTCAGGCAGCTTCTTTACCATCTGAGCCACCAGGGAAGCCCCTCCAACCAAGGTGTCAGGCGGGTATCAAGGCTCCACTCTCAGCCTGCTTCTCTTCTTATATTAAATATGTTCCCTTAATGATTTAATCTACACCTGCATAGACTCACTTACCATTTTTATGCATAATTCTGATAACGTCCAGAATTATAACTCAGCTTTCTCCACTGAAACTTAGACCCATATACACAACTACTCACTAGGTATCTCCACTGAGACATGCAATAGAGTTCTAAAATTCATATGGTCAAACCGTAACTCGTTAGGTATGAGTTGTCTGTTGCAAACTCGTCTGCCCTCTCCTGATTCTCTGTAAATTTCTCTGGCTTCGTAAGTGGCACCCTCAAATTTTCCCATTTTCTCAAGCCAGAAACATATGTCTGTATGGACAAATTAAAATATAGACATACATACACACACACACAGAATAGATTTTTTTCTGATATATATATGCAAATTTTTCCAATGTCATTTCACTTAAACATAAAATCCATGTAATTCTTCCTTCTCCATAAACTTTGATTCTGTCAGTTTCTCTCTGAGCCCACTGCTGCTTGCCTAATGCGCACCGACATCATGCTGGGGTTAGTGCTGGTGCGAAGGAAGCCACAAGCAGAAGTGGGATGCCGCAAAAGCAGAAGGGAGGGGGCCGGCGTGTGAGGCAAGTTCTCTGAGGAGGCCGGTCAGCTGGGATCCAGGGCCCAGGTGGAACCAGCCAGGCTTGGGAGGAGGAATAACTCAGCAATAAGAAAGATCTAAAAGCTCGCTCTCTCTGAATGAGAGGAGAGGTCTTGTGTTGAGAATAACAAATCAGGAGAAGAGGTAGGAGGTGTGAGGAGAGGCAGGACGCTTGAAATTGCCAATTTGAGACTGGGAGAGAGGGCACCTAAGGAAAATCTCTTCTGGATTATTGTTACAGCTTCTGGCTTGTCTCTCTGCCTCCTGTGTGGTCCTTCTTACATACTGCTCACTGTGGCCAGACTGTTTAAAACACAAATCTCCTTTATAAATACTTCAATCCCTTTCCGCAATCCCCAGGAATTTAAAACCCGAGCAGACCATGAAGACCATCACAATCTTGGGACTCAAGATTTCATGCTTACATCTCAGGCGGCACAGGTTCGATCCCTGGTCAAGGAACTAAGATGCCATATGGCACAGAAGAACAAAAGGGGAAAAAAAAAACAACAGTCTCGTCCCTGCTCAGCCCCACACCTCATCTCCTGTCATTGCCAGCTCCTTCACCCACCCTACCAATCCAATGGAATTCCTTGAAATGTCCTGCATGTGTCATGTTCTCTTTCCTTTCAAGCCTTAGTACACGTACATCCCTCTATTCACCATGCCTGTATCTCCCTACTCGGCACGCCCTCTTCCTCTGTGTAGTTCCTCCTCCTGTTTCCCCAGTTTTTCTTTGAAGGTTATCACCTGCAGAAACCCTTTCCTCTACACTCCCTGACATAGGTTAGTTGGGCCCCACAGTGGTCCCTCACTATCCTGCTGCTTAGCCCTTTGCTGGCACACAAATGGCATCATGATTTTCTCTTATTTTTTTATCCAACTAGCAGCAGGGCAAGACCAGAGTCAGTGCTATATAAACAGTTTTAAATGAATGAAAAATTAAGTCACCCCTTAGCAGGTATTTGTTGTACAAGTGTTTAAACCTTATACATGATTAATTTCCCCAAAAATATGAATGAGAAGAAGCAATTTGTGTTCTCCGTAGATGAACAAGTTTATTCATGCTAAAACAGAGAATTGAAACATATGATAATCTTTCAGCAGGTGGTAGAGACCGAGTATATTTGAAACTTAAGATGTGGTTTAAGACTGTTGAACTCAGGCAGGTCAGAAGCTGGATTTCTCTTGTCTGCCATCAGTAATAAGGCCTATCAACCAGTGAATTGATGACAGAAATGTCAGCAGTCACAATAGCCAACATGTAGCTCATGCTACCTAGTTTATAGACTCTAGCTACTAAATATACAATAGTCAGTAAAACAGAGCAGTACAATAATGTTCCACACAAATGCATAACCATCATGTTTCCCAAGTGGCTGAAGATTAAGAAAATACTGGGACAGCCCGCTAGTTAAATGTTACACTTACTAAAAATTTAAACTCTTCTAAGTTTTTTTCTCCATTTTAATATACAAACTAAACAAAGTTATTCAACTCAATTCCTAAGCCAGACACAGTTTTAGTATTTTCTGCTTTAAGTAAAAAAAGTCTAATAGCTTTTCTTTCATCTCTCTCTCCTTCTGGTAACAGACCTTTCTTATCTACAACTCCATGGAGAGTCTTTAGGTCTATTCAGGGATTAGCCTGGCAACCTATGTCGGTACTAAAATGTCACACAT